>NC_091938.1:38214568-38472068 GCF_041260155.1 Ptychodera flava
ATTTAAGAGGGACGCATTACGGAATATCAGTCGAGACGACTATTGCATAGTAGTTGCAGACAAATAATTTTGAGTCTTAAGGAATTTGTTTGCGCGCTACATTTCTCATTAACGATTTTGTATCGGACTTGTGATATTCACCTAAGTCAAACCATGGAAGACGAAGAAAAGAAATCAAGAACTTCGTCACCGGAAAAGGAATTGCAAGAACCCAGGCGTAGCGGCCGAGACAGAACACTGTACGAAAAGGGACTTAAATATGAGTTAGCTACTAAAGCTAGCTTCTTAGAGAAAAGAGCGGGTTCACTAACCCAAAGTCCACGAAGATACGGGAGCTCATCGCTGATAAGGCAGACCTATTCACAATCAAACTGAAGTTTGAAGTGTGGAAGGAGCTGCATCAAGGCTTTGCAGACGCGGGCTATGAATACGAAAGTTTACTCCCAAAGGATCAGGTGCCAGACGAACGCCTTCGTTGGCTGGCCGATGTCGAAGACGTTTTTGGGACCTTCTTTAAAGACACCACTGCATGGTTGATCGAACAAGAAGCGAGCCAGCACCAATTGCGAACCCCACACCAATTCATCCACAAGAGGATGTAGGACCAGAAGATAGTGTCTCTCAAGTCGGCACACCGAAGCAGTCTGTAGTTGGCAGCCAGAGTGGGGTCAGCCATCATACGAGCCACAGTGCACTCTCAGCCACCAAACTAGCAGACGAAAGGGAAAAGGCTGAACTGTTGGCAAGGTCAGCCAAGCTCAAGAAGAAGCAAGAGATTGAGCGTGCTAAGTATAAGCTCCAACTCCAAGAACACCGGGAGAGGCAAGAAATGGAGCGGCCATGGCAAGACATGAGCTTCAACTCAGGAAGGAGCAACATGAACTTGACACGAAGATTGCCGTAGCCGATGCTAGAGCTAGATCTCTGAATAAGTTTTTTGGTGACGAATTCGAGGACGATATCGCCATCAATATTAAGACTGAACCACTGGAGGACGAATCCATTGTGTCCAGAACAAAACCACGAAAGACCACAACACCAGTACGAGTGTATAAGAAGGAAACTCCTACAATAGAAAGGGAGAATGACAGTGAGGCGGATGATTTAGAAGAAGCAGTCAGTGTAGCAGCTTCCAGAATTTCCACCAGAAGCAGTGGCAGTAACATGAGTAAGACGACACGTGACTCTGCACAGTGGGCCATGATCAGAGCAATAAAGAAAATGTCCACAGTGATAAAGAAGTTTGACGGTAACATCATGGAGTACAGATCATTCATAGATGAGTTTGAGACCAAACTAGTACCGACTGCCGAAGATGATAAAGATAAACTCACTCTGCTGAGACAGTTCACGGAAGGCACAGCCCATGAAATAGTTCAAGGGTATGCAGGTATAGACGCAAGTGAAGCATATCAAGGTGCCATGGAGGAGCTGGAAGAGCGCTATGGTGATCCACACAAGATAGCCAACGCCTACCTGAGGAAGGTTTTGGACTGGCCTCCAATCAAGCCAGATAATGTTGCCTCATTGGACAAGTTTGCCATCTTCTTAAATCGATGTAAGACAGCAACCCGATGCGTTGATGGCCTAGAAATACTAGAACATTCAGAAAATATGAAACGGATCGTCAAGAAGCTTCCTTACTTTATTCAAGATTCTTGGAGTAAACGCACAGCGAAGATACGCAAAGCCAAGAAAAGAGTAAGATTTGAAGACCTCGTCGATCTGGTGAAGTCCGAAGCAAGCAGACTGTCATGCCCGGACTACAGTAGACAAGCAATGGCTAGTCTCGACAATCCAGTGAAAAAGAAGAGAGGTACAGACAAAGTTGAACAATCTTTCGCCACTAGCGTTACAAGCGCAGACAAGAAGACGAACCAAGGGAGCAAGAAGAGCAACACTTCAACCTCCAAACCAAACAAGGCTCAACAGAAACCATGCCTGCACTGCCAAGATAACAATCATTCTTTCGACAGTTGTCGAACAATTGATTGCAGCCAGTCAAGAAGATACTGTTAACTTTCTGAGAAACCAAGGTGTATGTTTTGGCTGTCTGAAACCTGGTCACCGGAGTAGGCAATGCAAGCAGAAAGCTAAATGCTCCAAATGCCAAGGAAAACACCCAACAGTACTACATCAGGATCGTCGACCGACAACTGATAAAGATGAGGATTCAAAGAGACCAGTACAGACGGAGAGTGTCGCAGTACACTGCACCACGGCAGAGGTGGACCAAGTACAGTCCTTTATGGGGACCGGTGGTCAAGACGATGACACCGGTGGCAATGATGATAACTGCAAGGTCCTGCTGACTATTATCCCTGTCAAGGTGAAGTTGAAGGGTTCAAACAGAATGGTACAGACTTATGCCGTTCTGGACACAGGTAGTGTCTTATCATTCTGCACAGAAACGTTACAGAGAAAAACTTGGAGCCACAGGCAGAAAGACAAAGCTGACGATAAACACAATGAACGGTTTAGGCACCCACACCTGCGACAAAGTTATGGGCATAGAAGTGTACAACCTAGACTGTTCAGAGCCACAGGTAGAGCTGAAAACAGTATACACTAAACCAGAGATAGGCGTCTCTGAAGACTACATTCCCCGTCAAGAGGATCTCATGAGATGGCCGCATTTGAAGAATATAAGGCTTCCAAGAATAGATGCCGAAATAGGACTGATGATAGGTACCGGAGAAACAGCAGTATTTACCCCTCTGGAAACAATACGTGGTCCGGACTCAACCCCTCACGCATGCAGAACACGCGTAGGATGGATCCCCTGGCACATAGTCAGATTGAACGAACAAGGGCAACATCCTCCCAGCTACAGAACAGAAGTTGTGGCCGTAGAGGATATGGAAGAATTGGATAAACTAGACAGGTTAGTGCGACATTCCATTGACCTTGATTTTCCTGAGCGCATGATAGATGACAAAAGGGAGCACTCCCAAGAAGACAAGAAGTTCATGCAGAAAGTAAAGGAAACCATTGAGCTAGTAGACGGACACTACAAAATGGAACTTCCATTCAAAAATGAAAGAGTTCGACTGCCGGACAATCAGCACTATGCCTTACAACGATTTAAAGGCCTGGAAGAAAGTTGAGAAACAACCCAAAGTTCCATGCCGACTACCAGAAGTTCATGGCAGACATAATTGAGAAGGGATACGCAATACAAGTCCCTAACGACGAGTTAGATCGAGACGACGGAAAGGTATGGTATATACCCCACCATGGAGTATATCATCCGAAGAAACCAGAGAAGATCCGCGTTGTCTTTGACTGTTCAGCAAAGTTCCAAGGAGTGTCATTGAACAACCTATTACTACAAGGGCCGGATCTGACGGATAATCTACTAGGAGTGCTATTACGATTTCGACAGGAACCAATCGCTTTAATGGCAGACATAGAGGCTATGTTCCACCAGGTAAGGTTAGAGAAGAGGACAGTGACTGTCTACGCTTCTATTGGTGGCCAGATGGAAACATAGAAAGCCCTCCGAGAGTCTATAAAATGATGGTTCACCTGTTCGGTGCAGTATCATCCCCGAGCTGCGCGAACACAGCACTACACAAGATGGCCGACGACAACAGCCACCTATTCAACAAGGAAGTTGTCAAAACAATAAAGAGAGACTTCTACGTAGATGATTGCCTCAAGTCGGTAGAAAAGCAAAGAAGGCAATCGAGTTGACGCAAGATCTGACTGCTGCTTGCAAGAAGGGCGGTTTCCGTCTAACAAAGTGGGTGAGCAACAGCCGCGAAGTATTGGAGACTATACCAAAAGAAGAAAGAGCTAAGGAAATCAAAGACCTGAAGCTGGAATACGACTGCCTACCAGTAGAGCGTGCCCTAGGTACTTCATGGTCGGTCGAGTCAGACACCATAGGATTCCAGATCAACATTGAAAGCCGGCCTCCAACGAGAAGAGGCATACTATCAATTATCAGCTCAGTATACGATCCCATTGGACTTGCAGCTCCATTCATCCTACCGCAAGAATACTACTTCAAGACTTGTGTCGTAGAGGTATGGCTGGGATGCAAAGATCAAAGAAGACGATCGGAAGAAATGGCTAAGATGGCTATCAGATCTTCCAAAACTAGAAAACGTATCAACTCAGAGGTGCTACAAACCAGCAGACTTTGGCGAAGTCAAGGTACGTGAAATACATCACTTTTCTGATGCCAGTGAATATGGATACGGTGTCGCATCGTATATTAGACTCATAAATGAAAACGGAAGAATTCACTGCGCCTTCCTTATGGGAAAAGCAAGGGTTGCACCACTGAAGAAAATTACCATCCCACGCCTGGAGCTGACAGCAGCTACAGTGGCCGTGAGAATGAACAGAATGTTGGAGGAAGAACTCGACATTAAGAATGACAAGGTATACTTCTGGACAGACAGCACATCGGTGATCAAGTACTGCGCCAATGAAACATCCCGATTCCACACCTTCGTAGCCAACCGGATCAACATTATACGTGAAGGTTCGGATAGTAAACAGTGGAAGTATGTCGACACAAAGTCCAACCCAGCAGACGACGCATCTAGGGGACTAACGGTAGACAAGTTCCTGCAAAACAAAAGATGGCTGCGCGGACCAGATTTCCTGTGGAAACGAGAAAGTGAATGGCCTACACAACAGGACATCTCCAGAGCGCTATGTAATAAAGACCCAGAAGTCAAGCGGGAAGCATCCGTGTACAGCACCGTACTAGTAGAGCAAGAGTTTGGGGTAGAGAAGATCTTACTACGCTACTCCAGCATGATGAAACTAAAGAAAATAGTCGGATGGTTCCTGTTAGCGAAGAAAAACCTTCAAGATAAATGCCGCAAAAGAAAGGAAGGCGATGAAGACACCAACGCAGATACTAGCCAGAAGAGTTGTGAAACAACAATCCCACCTGTTTCACTAGAGAATCTGCAAAGGGCAGAAGATGCAATCATGAAGTATGTGCAGCGAAAGCATTTTCCAGATGAAATGGCACTCCTACAACGAAAGAAGCAAGTCAGGAGATACAGCCCATTATATAAGCTGGACCCAATTTTGGATAAAGGAATAATACGAGTTGGCGGACGCCTGGAACGTGCCTCAGTGTCACCAGACAGCAAGCACCCGATAGTGCTGCCTAAAGACTCACCAGTGTCAACAATCATACTCCAAGAAACCCACAAAGAAGTCGGACATCTTGGAAGGAACTCGATGCTGGCGAAGCTAAGAGAGAAATATTGGATTCTACAGGCGCCTACGGCAATCCGCAACCTCGTAACCAAATGTGTCATCTGTAGAAAGTATAGAGCAAAAGTTTGTGAGCAGAAGATGTCAGACCTACCTAAGGACCGCATCACCCCCGAAGAGCCACCATTCACTCGCACAGGTGTAGATTACTTCGGACCACTGGAGGTCAAACGTGGCCGTGTCACTGACAAGAGGTATGGAGCGATCTTCACATGTATGGCGACTCGTGCGGTACACTTAGAAGTAGCCTGCTCATAGATACAGATTCGTGCATCAACGCCATCAGAAGATTTATAGCACGAAGAGGACAAGTTAGGTCCAACAGATCAGACAACGGGACTAACTTCGTCGCAGCCGACAAAGAGCTGAAGGAGAGTATCAAGAGATGGAACCAAGAGAAGATAGCTGAGATGCTCCATCAACAAGACATCAAATGGGGATACAACCCCCCAGCAGGTTCCCACTTTGGAGGAGTATGGGAGCGTCACATCAGAACCATAAGGAAAATCATCTTTTCCTTGCTCAAAGAACAACCACTTTGCATGTCAGATGAAGCACTCCGAATGCTGTTCTGCGAAGTGGAAGCCATAATTAACAGCCGACCGATCACCAGGCTGTCAGAAGATCCGAACGATCTAGAGGCATTAACACCCAACCACCTGTTAATGCTGAAACCAAAACAGGCCCTGCCACCCGGCTTGTTTCAGAAGAATGACAACTACGTACGCCGTCGATGGAGACAAGTGCAGTACCTGGCAGATATATTCTGGAAGAGATGGATGAAAGAATATCTCCCGTTGCTACAAGAGAGACAGAAGTGGCTCGAGATCAGAAGAAACCTCAACGTTGGAGACGTGGTGTTGATCGTCGACAACACAGCGCCGAGGAACTCCTGGTCCGTGGGCAGAATCACCGAAGTGATGAAAGACAAGAAGGGACTCATCAGTTTGCAGAAGTCAAGACCAGAGCGACTACTCTACGACGTCCAGTGGATAAGTTGTGTGTGCTCCTGGAGGCCGACGCCATTGAAGATTCGTCTTAAGGACACAAGAACAGCTAAGAACTTTAATCTTTTTTATTAGTGATATATGAACAGTATATTATTCATGTTTGTTTAGTTAGATTGAATTTTGACCAGTTTAGAATATTGGATTTATAATTGTTCCGAGTCACATCTACACAATTAGGGGACCGGAATGTTACGGTCAAAATCAACATCCCCTTATTTGGCCATAGTTCAAATTCAAAGTCATGAGTCACCTTCAACTTCCGTCCTTTAATGTTTATCTTTTGTATTACGCACTGTGCACATGCAGCCATTCCAAGCGTGCTTTTAGACACTTTAAGTTAGACCTTCAGAGAGTGGACATGTCTCTGAAAGTGACCGGCTATAGTTCTCGCCAAGATTGCTTGTAAAGACCATTTTGATGAAACAGCTTTGAACCTGTTGATGCGATAGTCTTATACAACCCTACACAAAATCGGTAAGCAATTCAGTTGATTCTTTTGTGACTTTAAAGCAGACATTCTTGAAGGAACATTGAATAGCCTTATTCCATTGTGAGACTCTAAGAGCACGTGTGCCTAACAAAAGGCGAAGGACATTGAAGTATGCGAACAATGAATGCTATAATGGACACATTCAACGACTCTGATTACGTTATAGTACAACCTTTTTGAGACCTTTTAGTTAAAGTAGATTTTAGTGATTGTATTCTTATGCAACTTTGAGTTAGTGATTGTTTCAAAGCAGCTAATTGTAAGTCAGGGCTGCTTTTATGCAAATGAGATCTTGTCAACGAAAGTAAACGTTCAGTCACCGTTAGAGGGCGTTTACTGAGGTGGGTCACGTGACCACCCCACCTATTATGACCTTTGACCCCTGAGTCATCTTAGAGGGAGTATTACTTCCTGTTAGTTACTTCCTGTTTCTAATTTCCTGTGTCATAGAGTGTATTTACTTCCTGGTCAAAGAAAGTATTTACTTCCTGTGTCATAGTGTGAACGTAGCTTAGTTCTCACTTCCTGTATCCTTTTGTTTTGATTTGTTTTCAGTTAATCGTTCCCAAACGTTCCCAAACGTTCCCAAACGTTCTCAACGTTTGTAGTACAACATTCTACTCAGAGAATTTGTTGTTCTCAGTCTGGAAGACATGCCTATATTCGAATAAACCACGTGAAACTTAGATCGGATATTTGCTTCGTCTTATTTAAGAGGGAACGCATTACGGAATATCAGTTGTAGACGACTATTGCATAGTAGTTGCAGACAAATAATTTTGAGTCTTAAGGAATTTGTTTGCGCGCTACAAAAACGTATAAGAGCAACACTTAAACTATCAACGTTTTTTGCGTTGTTTAGAACGATGACAAGGTCTTTGACGTATCATAATCAATTATTGATAAAGGTTCGCATTACTCTAACACAAGCAAGCGATGTAATCTTTGTATATCAGAAAAGCTGCACTTTATCAATGCTGAAAAATCTACGCTATCAAACAAATGCTCTGACTTAGTTTCAAAATGTCACCACCAAAACAAATATTATTTATCGAAAATCTGTAATCTGGAAAACAATACAATAGCACGTCCCAACCATATGAAAAAAATGTCTTGGGTAACGGACATTTTAGTTACGTCCGAAGATTGTAGGATGCATTAAACTTAAGTAACATATATTATTACTTTGTACTTGATATATATATATATATATATATATATATATATATATATATATATATATATATATATATATATATATATATATATATATATATATATATATATATATATATATATATATAATGAGAATACGTGAAGAACGTTGACAGTAGCAGCCTTGTCTGCACACTGCACATGTCACTTAGTTTACATGTTTCTAGTCATTTTAAGTGTTGATGTTCATTCTGTCACAGGAACCGATCGTGAATGGTGTGGTCCTGATGCCGATCCTCCAGGATTTTTTGCTAACGTGTGGTTACATGTTAGCCCATTCGGAAACGAATTTTTCGATAAACTTTTTTCGGCACATGGAGCAGGTTATTTATTCATAAACTATGACGTCACCCAGGAAATGAACACCATGTCAAAATATCCAATGTTGCAGATTATCCAAGACGCTTTTCCTGAAGCCCGGCTACTCTCTGACACTATCAGAAACTTTCAGAGTGAAATAAACGAAGAAACAGACCCTGGATATCAAAGAGATTTCAGAAATCTCAGAGAAATGACCGAAACCTTGATTTTGAAAATACAAAATGCAAGCGTCGCTATTGCCCAAGGCAGTGCTGCTGACATACCAAATATTTTGTCACCGATCAAGAGATACATTACGACCATGCAGGGAGTACTTCAATCCTTGAAATCACAAACAACTGGGCACAACAGAGATGCAATTGTTGACATTGAACGTTCCTTGAGAGTTGTAAAAGACAGGGTTGAATCGTCAATGCATAACTATGTCTTACAAGTATTGAACATACCAAAGCCTGTTTCAGGATTTGGATTGAGATTCGAGGGAGAGCTAAAAATAAAATCATTAAAAGTAGGTGCTGTTGAAGTAGAGTTCGTATTATCTGAAAACGTCGGACGCTGTAGCAGGTTTAGTGATGTTTATGACTTGTTGGGTGAAGGTCGTGCTTTGCGAGGTTTGATTTCGTTGAAGAGGAGGTTCAACACAAAATTTAAGTTTGTAAAAGCCTCCAAGGGGTGCGGGTGGAGAGTTTGCAATGTCTTTGACAGATAACAATTTTCTCTTTCGATTCTTTTGGTTCGTAAATGTACTTGGAGTGTCTAAAGAGACTACTGTTATCATTGGCCCAAGTGTCGTGCGATACCAGGTAGATGGTAATGTGTGGGATGTGTGTTATGCATACATCTACGCACAAGCGACAATATTTGTGTCCTGGTCTGATCAGGAATGGACAGTTGGGGGTGAGTTTGGATTTGGGACGCAAAGCTTTCTGATGAGAATGACTGAAGCCTTGACCAAAGCAGCTGATAACTTTGGTAAGCAGGCGAATCGTCGATTGACTAAAGCACAGGAGACGATCTCTGCAGGACAATCAGCCCTACAAAGGGCACAGCAATGGTTCGATGAAAAGAAATCTGAAGTTGATGAAGCAAATGTTGCATTTGATAACGCAGTTTTGAAATTAAGAAAAGCACAGCGGAATCTCGAAGATGCCAGAGATAGAGTAGAGAGTGTACGAGATTCAGTCAGAGATAAAATAAACAAGGTTGACAATATATGCACAATAAAGTCTTGCAGGCGATCTTGCCTTCCAGGATTAAAAGCGGGAAAGTGTCGTGGTGCCTGGGGAATCACTCTTCCTTGCTTGAAGACAGATAAATGTGCAATACAGATATATGACCCTATCTGTGTTCTTGGAAATGCGGGATGTCACGTTATCAGAGGTCTAGCATTTGTTGGGTTGAAAATAGCAGATGGTACTCTCGGTGTGGCGCTCCGTGCATTGGATGCCGCAAAATTTGTTGTGCAGACTGCAGAAATAGTTGTAGACGAGTCACGAATTGTTCTCGATGTAGCCAAAGCAGGATTAGATATTCTGAAAGCGTCTGTCAGTGCAGCCGATTTCCTTCTCGAAGGAGCAAAAGTAGCAATTGAGCTCGTTAAGGACGCTGTCAAAGTTGGTGTCGAGGTTTTCAATTTCATCATTGAGTTTGGTTTGGGTTCGATTGTAGACTTAAAGAGAGCCAGTTTTGAAATAACAGTTTCAACGGCTGACGTCTTCGTATTTAAAGTTAAAATAGAGGTAGACCTTTTCAGACAGGGTATGCAAGAGGTAGAGGTGGTAATTGATTTCAAAAACCTATCTGAAAGCATCTCGAATGCAGCATTAAGAATTGTGAAACTACTGGGTGAGCTGCTACTACCACATAGGCGGCGACGGTCACTAGATAATTTTGGTTCACATGATTCTGTTGCTGCTAACGTGACAACCGCTGAATCTGAATTCATGAGAGATAACGACATGCTATATGTGTCGGAGACTGATGAAAACAAACTCAGATTAGCCATGTTTGCCAAGAAGTGCTCTCGTTTCACAGAGCTCATAGGCTTTCTGATCGAAGCTGTCGATGTTCTCCATGAAGTTTCTATGTTATCCGAATATGACAGAGGTAATGCATCATTGACTCTCACAGAGACGGATGTAATGTTAGGCGATATGTCGGGTGCGTCGATGACCATGTCTGATTTGAATATGACAACAGCATCCTTTGGTTACAATATGACGGAGGCCACGCTCAATTCCAATATGACTGAAGAAGAAATCATGTCCCATCTGAGAGACATGAACATGTTGGAGAACCCAGTGATAAATGAATCAATGAAGGCATTAGAAATGTTAAAAGATACAGGTATGGCGGGGATGTCAATGTCTTCCCAATACCAAATTCTTGGTCCTTGGAAGTCTGCTGTGGAAAATGTTACGCGAGAAACATTCGAGACTGATCAGTGTGCATCTTTCGAAGACTGTGTAGCATATACTTTCCATGAACTAGCTGACATGTACGGAGCTGTTGAGTTGCCAGAAGCTGAAACGATGAGGTCTCTTCTCACAAGCGCTGAAGACCATTTTAATTCCCTTTTGATGAACAACACACTCAGACTTGATGATGCAGTAGAAGTTTCACAAACTGTAAAATCTGCCTTGGAGGAAACAGTTGAACTGAAAGTTTTCTGCGCGTCTCTCCCAGAGATCTGGCAACACCCATTGAATCAAAGTGTCCTGTCCGGACAAACTTTGACTTTACATTGCAATGCAAGTGGGGATCCCGAACCAAGGTACTACTGGTATAAAGATGGCAATATTTTACCCAATCTTGATATCAATGACCTGACAATTGATGATGTTAATAGAGATGATACAGGGCGCTATCAGTGCGCCGCAAAGAATCACATAAGTACTATTCTGTCCGATGAAGCATTGTTTATGTATTTGAACATCCTGTTGCCACCGTGCATCCATCGGAAAACATTATTCTTCAAGGCATGGAACCTAATTTTAAGTTTATATGTAATGTTAGTGGTAACCCAGAACCAATGGTGGTGTGGCATTTCACTCCTGACACTAGCACCATTAAGGAAATCGTCGCAAATGGAACAAGGACATTGACTCTGAGTAAACCACAGGTAACAAGTTCTGGTAAATACTCGTGCACTGCCAGCAACATCGTCGGAAACTTTACTTCACAGGAAGCTAAGCTAACAGTCCGACGAGTATCAATTGGCGTGCCTGTGAGTGAAGCGATATTTGGCTTCTACCAGTCAATATTTGACGATGAACTTCCTGACGTAATGGTGAAAACTGATGACAAACATGATGACATTACAGAGGCAAGGCTGCGAGAGAAGCTGAAAGAGAGGCCTCAGTCAACTGCTTATGGTACCTTCACAACGACTTCAAATAAATAAGGTGGAATACTCCATCACAACGGATCAACTTCATGGGGTCGTCAAGATCAAGATTTATGGAATGAACTATACTGATTATACCACTGGCATGCAGTTGAGAAATGAAACTGAAATACTGTACAGTCAATCGAAAGAAGAAGTTGACCTAATGCAAGAAAGGCTAGAAATTGCCGCTTTGGATGAGATAGTTTTATTTCAAATAGGTGCCTTCTTGATTAACATGAAAAGTGGAACACTATGGACCAAGGGATCACAGTTAACCTGTCCTGGAGGCCAAGGAATGAGTGACGAATTCGACTTTCTATGTGGTAAGTTACATGTAAGACCTGCCCTTCTGAGTGGTCGAAACATATCCACGATAATTTAACGAACGAAAAAATATTTGCGTTTTAATACTTTCACGAGAGCAAAACATGCGTAAATCATATAAGAAAGAGAGGAGTTGAGTTACATATGAGATCTCAAAATTTGTTTATAAAATCGCTAACTGACGTAAATTGTGAAGTAACAATAATTGAAAGTTAATAATTATGGGTCTCTCTCTCTCTCTCTCTCTCTCTCCTCTCTCTCTCTCTCTCTCTCTCAGCCGAGTGTAAGCCAGGATACTACCGTTCGTCCACTCAAATGTCAAATTCGTGCTTGAGATGCCCAGTTGGATCGTACCAGCCAAGCGTAGGGAACGACCACTGTGAATCGTGTGGACCTGGTTTAACCACTGAGACTACCGGCACAAAAGAAGCAAAATCTTGTACGTGCACTATATTAATTGCCATGCTTGTGACAACAGGATAAGTTCCTATCAAAAAAAATATTGGCGTACCTTCTTTACCATCCTTTCAAAACTTGACCACTTCTTGTCTCATCTATGACGATTTTAAACGTACACTCATTTAGAGGTTGCAGTGCGTGTCATGAATAGCTAGAATACTGTCTCGCCTCCCATCTTGATACCGTCGTAGCTTTAGCAAGCGTGATGTTCAAGTTAAGGGACACACAAGACTTCTTGGTTGACCGTCTGTTGTGGATCATTAATATTCATAATTATTTATTTGCTACAGGTATTGACGAGCCCGTTCCAACTACATTAATCAGGGGGCAGCAACAGTTGTGACATCAGACAAAACTCCACTTAACGATTCACTAGTGAGTATGGAATTAAATGTTAAATACAAAATTGTAAGGGTAGCATTTGGTACTGCAGTTGCGATCACAAAGAAGCATTATTGTATGGTAGGGCCAACAAAAATACAACGTAGAGAATCATGAGTGAGGATCTCGTCAAGTTAAACGAATAATCATCTTTAATTGACTTTACTCTATCTAGATATCAGAGCAGTCATCGTCCCTCAGTGGTGGGCACTATGCAGCCATAGCTGTAAGCATTCTGTTCGCTCTGGCTGTTCTCGGCGGTAAGTGCATAAAACTAGCCACAGCGTTTATAGACATCTACAAAAGATTATGATCCATGTGAGACTGTACTAAGGAAAGTTTCATTTAATAAATATCTCCTTCTCATTGATAGACATCACAGAACAGTTACTGATGTACTCAATGTATGACTTCAAAATGGTCACATGGCACATGTGTGTACTAAAGTACTGACATAGAAATAGATTACTAATGATAGACTGAGGACGGACGATTGTGATTGGAAGCGCGTTAATAATACTTCATTGGCATACACAAACCGTGATGATATCCAACATGCCCATAGGTTTGTTGTTCGCAGGTTTCAGTATGTTTACAAGATCGTGTTTTCTGTTTTAGTAAAAATGTCCTTGATCTTCTAGAAAGGCTGTTGAAACTATAAATACAAAATTGCAGTGAAAACGCGAATGTCAAAATGTATCTACAGTCATGTGAATGACCAAGCATTATCTGTGTATGACAAAAGTCAACTGGGGACTTTGAATTTGATTCATCCTAGGTGTGATGATATACCGACTTTGGAAAGACGCATTTCTACTCCCACTGAAAAGATGAAAGAAGATATGATGATAATGACGAGTGTACCAAATGATAGAAACACAGAGTGTCTGTCTCAGATGAATACCTATGCATTTGGAAACCCAATCTATACGGCTGCATCTGAACAACAACAGCAGTGTGGACAAACAGACACGCAGAGAGACGACAGAACAAATGAAATCTGTATGTGACCATGGATTGAGCAAACTCCTGCACAATTTATGGTTTTGGACAACTCGCAATAAGGGCACTTTTGTTGATAGTGACACACAAAATGATCACTAACAAAGTACACGTACGATGACTTTCTATTTCTCGAAGTGAAACCATTTTTAGTTTAATATAAAAGTAAAGCATAAAATGTATATGTAGTTTTATTTTGACGTCATGATTTTGGATTTAACTGATGGTTTTCAAAACAGTCATTGGACATCTTTCCCATTTGTTTGTAATATGCAGAGGCTTATATTGATCTTTTGTCGACTTTGCCATTATACTTGTGTAACATATATGGAAATTCAGGGTAATGTGTATGAGAATGATTTTGCGTGATCTCATCATAGAAACCTTTAGTGATGGTAAGCTGGTATATACAACAACAATGAACAACAGCCTCTTTGCTCTATGTAACGTTGAAATCGATGTAACTATATTTTGAAATTTTCTCCTCTCCTGGATTTTGTGTAATTTGGGGATGTTCTGTGGTTAAATTTCCTTCAACATTTCTCCAAATAAAGGTTTTTTTGTTTAAAAATCTCAGGTGTTTTGAAATTTTGCGGAACATGCATGGTACCACTATCCTTTGAATGACATCGCTGGACAATAGGCCCATAGATAGCGTTAGTGACGAAGGGAAACTAGGTATAAACTTCGGCTATATCTGTTTTACGTAGTCTATATTTACTCTAAAGACATTACGCATCGTATTCTATCAACACATTATTTGTGATGCATAGAATTGGTGACTCATATTATTGAATTATTCTATATTAACGGTATTTTAATGATAATCAGAGAATGTAAACCGATATCAACCGAGAAATAAAAATGATACCAAGGTCATGATAATACGTTGTCGGTTATTATAAATTATCAATTGACGTTTATACATTTTAATTTGCGCGTCTTTCAAAGTTCTTTTTCGTTTTCAACGAAAGTTGAAAGAGCTATTGAACGGCATTTCGTACATGTATATTCTTACAAATAATACATGGCAAAAAAGCAACGATTTAAGCATCTAGAGAGATTTATTCTGACTCAACGAAATCAAAATTAGTACGTTTAAGTCTGATGCTTGTAATGTACATAGGGGATTGCACAAAATCGTCCGTCCCCAGGGCAGGGGGGGTATAGGGGTGTTTTGGGCTCAGGACAGGGGTACGGGGTTTTTCTTCCCATTGTTTATTTTATTTTAATACGTTTGGCTGTGGTATGTATTGCCAATAAAGAATACTGCAAACCTTTGGTGTCTTGGTTTTATGTTAGCACTGGTTCGTAACACTAACAATTTCCTTTTCTCCTTCGCCGTGTCACGTATTTGTCCTTTGACAAGCTTACGTAGACTTGGTTCACGTCTGTGATTTGTGAATGTTTGAGTGGGATGAACGAGATGATTTGTGTTCTGTTTTCACGTGAGTGTGGTGAAGGCTATACAGAGAGTTTCTCCCGGAATCACAGAGTCGGTGAATCCGGCACAAACTAACTACTGCGCATACTCAAAGGTAACGCGTTCAATTAATCGAACGAAAACCTGGCCAAGGCTGCCAAAGTTTAAGTAGGTTTGTATGAAATAGGAGAGACACAAAAGAAACTATTACAAAAGATTAGTTTAGAAATTTTACCAACCTGAACCAAGTCGAAAGCTTACGCAAAATTTTGTAACTGTGTTGCGTCTATAATCTAATGCGTTCATTGCCTAATGCGCCAAAGCACAGAGTAAGATAGACAGAGTAGCAACACTTGCATGCCTTTTGTTCCATGGTCGTCTCGGTAGACTATTGACTGTTCATATTAAAATGAGCTCCACAGGTGTTAAACTTTTTGGAGGCTTTGTTTGTGGTTGATGAGTACACGAGATTATGCGAAAAATACGACGAGATGGCATCGTACTGCCAGTCGCGTAGCAACCATGGTTACTTTGTGAGCTCTCAGGCCAGAAACACTGCTTCACGCCAATCAAAACATAACACGGCAGCAGTTTCATGAACATGTCCTTCCTTGACGCACGTGTAAAAGAGGTATGACTGACCGTAAACCATTGAGTAAAACCAGACAGTATCGATAAAAGACTTTCAAATTTGGTTCAAACACACTCATTATATTCATAAAAATATGAGAGGAATTTTTAAAACGGTAAAACTCGTTTACTGAAGCTCAAAACACTCCAGTTTTCGCCAGCACGTCAATTCTGCTCAGCACCACACGACAACAACAACACAAACTTTGCCGAACATACTTTCGCTTAACAATTGGCGAAAATCCGAAAACTACCGAAGGAATCATGGTCGGTTCTCTTCGGAAAAGAGAGGCGAGAGCAACCTGAGGCGAGGCGAACATGGATGGGTTACGTAACCGCTTCACGCCTTAAACAATACCCGTTGCCACTCTATCTATCTTTCTCTATGGCCAAAGTAAGCAAGGGTAAATTACTAATCTGTGGACGCTGTCACTAGATTATCACCGGATAACTTTGACAAAGTCAACAACGAACGCACCAGCAAGGTATAACAGAAGATACCTTGCTGGCACGTTGTTGTTGACTTTGTCAAAGTTAATCCGGTGATAATCTAGTGACAGCGTCCACAAACTAGTAATTTACCCTTGCTTACTTTGGCCATAGAGAAAGATAGATAGAGTGGCAACGGGTATTGTTTAAAGCGTGAAGCGGTTACGTAACCCATCCATGTTCGCCTCGCCTCAGGTTGCTCTCGCCTCTCTCTTCCGAAGAGTGCCGACCATGAATCCTTCGGTAATTTTCGGATTTTCGCCAATTGTTAAGCGAAAGTATGTTCGGCAAAGTTTGTGTTGTTGTTGTCGTGTGGTGCTGAGCAGAATTGACGTGCTGGCGAAAACTGGAGTGTTTTTGAGCTTCAGGAAAATGAGTTTTACCGTTTTAAAAATTCCTCTCATATTTTTATGAATATATAATGAGTGTGTTTGAACCAAATTTGAAAGTCGTTTATCGATACTGTCTGGTTTTACTCAATGGTTTACGGTCAGTCGTATCCTATTTTACACGTGAGTCAAGGAAGGACATGTTTATGAAACTGCTGCCGTGTTATGTTTTGATTGGCGTGAAGCAGTGTTTCTGGCCTGAGAGCTCACAAAGTAACCATGGTTGCTACGCGACTGGCATTACGATGCCATCTCGTCGTATTTTTCGCATAATCTCGTGTAATCATCAACCACAAACAAAGCCTCTAAAAAGTTTAACACCTTTGGAGCTCATTTTAATATGAAAAGCCAATAGTCTACCGAGACGACCATGGAACAAAAGGCATGCAAAGCGTTGCGACTCTTCTATGTTACTCTGTGCTTTGGCGCATACGGCGATCGACCTCTTTTGATAATAGATGCAGCATGCTGATAAAAACGTTTACGGAAGCTTGTCACGGGCAGTGCTAAGTTTAGACAAAAACACCAAAGATTGGTAGAATAAACCTTTATTAGCAAAATCGATAAAACACAGCACCTACCGACCCCCTAGGGGACGGACATGTAGGCAGCGCCCTATGTTATGTATTATTTGTAAGTTTATATAGTGAATCACAGTCACTCAAATCATATGGCATTAAAGGGAGTTTTCGCCGTCTTTTAGGAGTACATCGCAAAAGCTTAAGAAGCGTACATGTATAGCAACAATTTTCAATGAAAAATATTGGAAAAATTTTCGATAATTTTCTTCTCTAAACCTAAAGTTTGCGGGGGACCACCTGACTTTATTGTTGATCTTGAATAAGAGCGGCTTAAAAGTTTAAGCAATAGTAACACGATTGGAACTAATTCAGGATAATTGGATTTTGGAATTTTTCAAATTTTTCAAATGTGTTAGGTGCATGAACTGAATGTTGCAACATAAAAACAAGTGTATACACTTAAAAAGGAAAGCAGATGAGCTTACATTTAAAGATTATTTAGACACTACGTCCCCATCTAATTATCCCAAATTAGTTCCAATCGTGTTTAGTGTAATTCCGAAAAGCGCCTACTTTACCTAATCTATCGTTATCGCCAAATCTATTTTACATAATACAATACCTGATAAAGAACGATTCACTGTCAAAATATGTGTTGGTAAAATTCATCAAATATGCACATAACACTGATACCTTTGCTTCGATGAAAAGTCTGAGTAATATGGTCACGTATCTCTGCTTGTAAAAAGTGTCACATTTCCGTAGCATTTTATGGTGTACCGCCGTCGAGTTGTTTGTTTGTTTGTTATTTTTTGACCTCGTTCGCCACTAAACTACAGTAATGATGACTACACTTGAAAGATTTTGTACCGCATCGTAAGGTTTAAAAAGTACCGATTAGATACCAGACATGATTATCAAACCTAAGTGAGAAACTGCAAGATCATTATGCTACCTCTCTCTAACAATATTCTGTTAAAAAATCGTTTGTTAAATAACTTAATGCTTCATTTTGCGGCTAAACAGTGTTATAGAATTTGAATCTTACATCGCTACAGCTTAGCATATGAAAATCGGTTCTAGCTGAATGCATGCGACAAAGATTTGAGAAAAATTACTTTTATGTCGTTTTTACAACAAAATTTGTGTACAATAAAAAGTGCAAAACTGGCGCCACTCTAGTTCACGAGATCAAACAAATCATACTTTAGATCATTTTGTCAGAGGACCTGTATTGAGCATGCTTTTAACGTATATGGTCGTTCAATTCGTGGTTACCACTAACTCACGGTCGAATTTTGTCAGGAAACACTGAAGCTGTCTCATCTTTAATCTCGTCGTTAATGCGTAGTAAATGTCTGCATTATCGCCACAAATGTTCTGATGTTTACGTTTCTCGGAAGGGAACTTCCCGTTCTCTGAACTCTTCACTATTAGTAAATTCAAAAATATAGGACTATTTTTGATAATATGCTTTTATAAATCATGCACAAATGCAAAGTTTAATGTCACTGCTTTAACTTCTGTTTTTGGTCTTCATGTACCAAGGTACGGAGGCATACTTCTTGTTTCATATACTATTCGGGAGAGTCAGTTGTGTTCGTGATTCCCTTTTTTAGCAGAATGCCGATACACTTTAATATGCTTTTAAACGACTACGATGAATATCTCCTTTTTCCTAAGTTTAGATGGGTTTAAAAATATTTTAAAACATTACTTTCTCAGCATTTGTTAAAGTTTGTATAACTTATCTCTGTGTTCTAACCATGTATCTTTATTTTTCTAACAGTCTCCCCTTCACTGCCTCGGCTGTGGAAGTCATTATGACTGAAATCAAAAAATAAAGAATATATAATATATATATATATATATATATATATATATATATATATATAATATATATAATCCTTGTAGGGAAAGTTCATTCAATATGCAAATAGGTGATTAGCCGAAGTGAAAATGCTAATGCCTTTCAATATTTATGGGGTTCACATCTAGGCCCAGGGCCGGCCAGAACTAATCCGGCAGAATGTGAGAAGATAAGCTAATCTTTTGTCCGCGTTCACATTACGTTCAACGCTGTCCTAGCCTAGATCATTTGGTAGCGTCTAGCCGACCGTTGACCTTATACAGGTCAAAATACATTCATCAGATACATTCCAGTTCCTACATAGAAAATCATGTCATCCAAAATCAACCTTCAAGGGCCTAATCAAAGGCGAAACATTAAGGTACATGAGGACATGTAACAATGAAGAAGACTTCAACAACAAAGTCAAAACATTTAATGAAAAGCTATTACTGCGAGAATATCCACAACAAGAAATATCAAACATCAATGCGGAAACAAATTACGCTACACGAAGAACACATTTAAATCACAAACAAACGCACAACAACAACACAAATAAATTGATATTTGCTACCAAATATAGTCCACACATCAAAACAAAAGACATCAAACAAGCACTCCTGAAGAACTGGGAAGAAATAGAAAAGACCAAACACTAAATAATTTATTCACGATGAAACCGATCATCGCTTACAAAAGAAATCCAAAAATTGGCGACACACTCATAAATGCACAAGTACACAATCTTAGAGAAACGACCGAACACAATGAAACACAACAAACTGACCCAAACATAAGTATTCTAGCCTCCTTGCTAGACGAACAAAACACTGACAATAATTAAGGAAACCGCTGCGAATATCCCTATATCGCAAATTAATTAGCAACAGTATTGCTAGTGCACCAGATCATCTTGCAGTTTGTTTATCGAAAACACTGCGGGGTGCGTATGCGGTGTCCCCTAGACAAAACACTATTGCAGAAGCCGTTCATATAGCGTGAACGATGGTACATTAAAGGATTAACTTTTACAAGTAAAGTTACATTGCTTTTGCCAGTTTTTGTTGAATTGCTGTGGTAAATTCCATTGCCTAGGGAACATGTTGAAGCAACCAAATTCGACAGACTTTCCCTGAAGAAAAAGTGCAGGAGAGAAAACGATAGGTACTGTCATGACTTTGACTTCGTTCGTTGTACAGGCGTTGTCATCATAAATGCCGTCATTACCACTGTCTCACAAAAACTGTAATTTGCGTCCGGCATTGAGGTGAAATCCGTATTTTTAACTTTTATTTTCATAAAGTGATCAGTTTACGTCGAGGTTTACAATGTGCGTAGTTTTTCTATATGATGTACAACATGAACCTTTTCACGTTTAACACCCATCGAGCGATATGTCATCTTACCTCAAGCATGTACTTCGACAATTTTCCATCAAACGGACGGCTTCCTTGAGTGAAATTCAAAGTCTCTAATTTATAATCTCGTTTCGAAGAAACCGATTTGCCGACCGACCGCTTTAAAGTAGATGCGTATTCTTAGAGTGACAGTGAGAATAGACAGTTGTGTAAGTAACCCGTATTTTATCGGCCGTGCACCGATGTAGTTTCTAAAAAGTTACTACTTGGTAAAACTTCCAGGCTTCGAGGTTCTGTTATCCGACATGTCGTAGCGAAATTCTGTGAGAACTACAAGTAATACAGACAAAAGTTTGGGTTTCTGACGGTTCCATGTATGAGTTGATTATCAAGTTGAAATTATTGTGTGGATAGTCGTTGCTGCTGGTCCGCGGCGTGGCGGGAATTTGTCACGTACAAACATTCTTCAACTGTCAGCCATATAAACCTCTCCAGTTTTCATCGACGGCTTTCGTGGTTTCGAAGAAGACCTTTTTTCTCGGATATATTTCTGACAACCTCGGCTTAGAGGCAAAGTCGATGTCGTCTCGTAGTACACCCTGTGCGAGTCTCGGCCTTGACATGACACAAGCAGACATACGTCACTGTTCAGTCACATTTATTTGGATGCGTCATACGGATAATATCATTATTCAGGGGGGGTTATCGGACTAAAGTGGGCACATAGTAGAGTTTTCTCAAGAAATATAAAACGGAAAAGGACAGTCATATCATAAATTTCAAAGAATGCTGAAATGCCATAGTTTTTAATCGTTAATCGATGGCAAAGTTCGTATTTTGACCTCAACGTATCCAATCGAGAAAGTAAACTTGGCATGACTCAAAGTTTGAAAATGTGTTGTCTTGTCTCCCGCGGCCTGGCATGGCCCGGAGGCACTGACGTTTCGTACTTCGAATTCTGAGAGCTATCAAATCGTCACGATCAGCGGACACGAAATTACTATTTTCAAATTGTCATCACTGAAAAAATACCGAGAAATGAGAAAACACGGTGAGAAAAAAGGCATTTCATCGATGCTGTTGATAACCTTCCTTTCGCTTCTGATCTACCCAGTGCAAAACTGGTACCACTCATGACTCAGAACCCAACTCATTCCAACTGGCCCGATACAACCGGCCCGAATTCAATTTGTTGGGAAGGCAACGATAGCTTTTCCTGCAAACGTAGACAGACCTGCAGTGTGCACTGAAAGGAATAGTTGGCGACATCTTTTCGAAACTCTGAAAATATAGCTAAAGAAGGAGCCATATCTCAGTCAGTACGGCCAAACCTTAGCGTTCACACCGACTATGGGGACAGAGCATTTTCAAACGAAACGGAAATGTCAAGGAAAGGCGATGACTTATTTTCTAAAATTGAAGAAAATGCTTAAAATTTGGCTGTGTTAGTCAATCAAGCGAAATATTTTTGTTCCAATAAAATCAGTCTCGATTCTACCCTCTACTAGACTAAATCGACAACGGAGGGTGCATAGGTACGCGGTAGAACGTGTAAATCTCAAACAACGGGCGAATTGGTTTCGGGCGAGTTGATTCTTGGCTGTTCAAGTTGGAGGAAGTGCGAGTTAATTGTCATTCGTACAAAACGGTCAAGAAAACTTCAGGAAAATAGGAAATTAATGACATTTACCGCAGACGTGGTGATACACATACATGTAGGCAAAAGCAATTTAACTTCATAGAAAGTCAATGCTTTACTTCAGTAATTTATCGGTCATGCAAAATGAACGGCCTCTACTTTATGAGACATCCAACGGTGTTTTGATAAATAGACTGAAAGATGATCTGCCAAACTTCATGCACATAGCGATAGTGCTGCCAGCTAATCTCTTTGCGATGTAGGTATATTCCCAGCGGTTTCCCTAAGTATATTGGGGCTTGGTTGTACCAACAATTATCGCGAACCACGAACCACGAACAGTGAAACATAAATCTAAGGAGAGCACTCTCCAAAGAAAAGCGACTGAGGAAGAAACCACACACTGGTTTCGAAACGTAGCGTCAAAGGCCGGGGTCAAAGGATCACCCTGTCATTCGACAGCCAGATTACGGCTACGTCTCGCCATGGCTTATATCTACACCATAGCCAAACACACAAAATCAAACACAAACACAGAGAACGAAAAAATAGTGTAGGCGATGTGTGCAGCCGCTTTCCCTTTATAACAAACGCTCTGAGATGATATTGTAGGCGATTCGATCCCTTGACGTGCCGTCCATCAGATTTTTCACCATATCTTCGTTCCAAATGCCTAAAAGACACTTGATTTCTTCCGTAGCCCAGTTGACTCCTCGACTCGCCATGTCTAAAATGATACTGAATCGTCGAATAGGTCAAAGACTACACTGCATGTCAACTACAGAGGGCGTCAACTGGGACCTGAGTCGGACAAAACGCGTTCACATACGCTGTTTACTGCTCGGCCAGAGACCTGGGTCGGCCACAAACCACCCCTCTCGACTAGGACAGAAATTGTCCGGACAGTGGCCGGCCAGAAACCGTTCACACCTGTTTTTTTGGTCGGCCACGAACCTGGCTAGGACAAGGGCCTAGTCTTTTTTGGCTAATGTGAACGGCCCTTGAGATGATCTACTATCATGTATTTAGCAAGTTTCGTCAACGTTGGTCTAGTTAGTCAAGAAATATATACCTAATTAGGAAAGTTCATTCCATATGAAAATAAGGAACATGACTGAAGTACAATTCTTTATGACTTAAAATAATGTTGTATCATAGTACCTTTAAAGTACATAGCAAGTTTCGTCAACTTTGGTCAGGTCAATGACGATATATGTATCCCTCATGTATCATCAATTTTGATCAAGTCAGTTCAGATGTAATCCCTAATTAGGTTAGTTCACCAAGTATGCAAATGAGCAATTAACTTTCATGTCAACCTTTATGACTTTCATGGCTGATTAATCCATGTGTCATCAGCATCTAATCCAATTCTGTTCAGCCTTTCTGACTTTTTGTCTGTTTTTTCCTAAAATCATTAACTATGCAAATGAATATGCAATATGCAAGCCACTCCTACCAAAAACTAATCAGATCTTGTATCCTCGAACAGAACCGATGTCCTAGATTTGATTCTGATTCGATAAGTAGTTCTTGACATATTACGCCAATAGACAGACAGACAGGCTTCACAAGGACATTTGCTCACGTGTGTGAACACGTGGAAAAACACTGTGTCTTGATGTGGACATACATGTAACGAACTTTTTACCCTCTGAGTATTCTTTTTGTCTCGTTCAGCTTTGCTGACTTTGAACTTTGTGTCGTTGGATTGTCAATGCTGCTGAATTGATGGTTTTCCTTGTTTTGACGTTCAGATTTCAGTGAAAGCCCAGTCTGTTTGACTGTGATGGACCACGTCCATGTAGACAGCCAACCTTTCTGGACATTGTAACCATGTACACTGTAAAAATAGCGGACGCTAGACGCGTCTTTACGCGTTCAAAATGTACATGTCGGTGTTCAAATTTGAACGGCTAGTGTTCATATTGTTAACACCAGTGTTCATAATATTAACAATGATGTTCTAAACCTGAACACTATGTGTTAACAACCATCTCCTTCAAGTGTTCAAAAACTGAGAATCACAGAAATTTTACAATACTGTGAAACAATTAACAATCTTTTGTGTTTTTTACTTTACAATGGCTATATTAAATTTACTATTGCTTCACTGTCCGGTAAACGTACACGGATTTTGGTGTAACGAATTTCACACTAAGTGAAAAATATTTCCGGCCTACAATTGCTGAAAGCATATTTTTTCTAAAAAAGGAAGTATACAAAATAATTTTACACGTTTATTACGGGTTGAAAGTTCAAAAATTAGAAAAGAAAATCTGAAAACCACCATGAACGTTTTAATTTTAACATCGGCGTGCAAGAGGCGTTCTACTTCTAAACACTTGGTGTTCAAATTTGTTGCCTTTTCCTATCCCATGATGCATCAAAACGGAAGTTGCGACATTTTTCTTGTAAGCGCACCCTGAAGTCGTGATCGTGCGGAAGCAAGATCAGAAAGGGTAAGTTTCCTCTCCAAAATAGTAAAAGGTATTAGATTTTTGAAGCATCTATATTATCGTCCTTTGAAATTAATTGTATTGTACCTTGAAATAGCTTAACTACGTGAGGAAACCTTGTTTTCTTTCATGGCTGCTATACCAACAATTAGCTGTGACTACGCATTTGTACTTTAGCCATAGCCTATCGATCGATCTCACTCGGGTCAAGGGTCAACTCAACACTGATGTAGCGATAACCCTTGACCTCAGCGCGATCGATACGCCTTGCATAGTACTGCTGCGTAATCACAGCTAATACATGTCTTTTAGCAAACACAATCGCATGTAAAACATCAGTTAAACATCGTAGAGTATACAATGTATTGTTTCAGCATATGAGAGTTTGGCTTTTTTATTTTAATCAGTTGATGACAAGAAGCAGCAAATATTTTGTAACAGTATTGAAGAGAGGCACTGTATATGAAAGTCTCCCCTTTTCCTTAACCTAATCAGCTCCTTGTCTTTCATTTAAAGTTTCATCTCGCCATATTACCTATTGTTGCATTTTTTCAGGATGTAAAAAGTTGGATTTAACTGAAAATCGAAGAGTTGTTATAGAAGCTGGTGGTACAGATAACGAAGAAGATGAGTGTACAGGTAGCTGCCTGGAAACAAGCTTAAGAACCTCAGTTCATCTCTAATGTAGATTTAAACTTCCAGGATCAGTAACTGAATTTTGATAAATTTCTGTATTTTTGTTCTGAATTAATCAAAGCTTTGGTAGCATGCTATGATCAACTAAATATGTGTCGGAGGATAAGCTTTCACAGACGTGTAGTCTCCCTTATTTAAATTAAAGCTGAAAGCGACAGACCATTCAGAGTAAAAATGTCCGCTCTGAATTACTGATTTTTCTGAAATTTTCACTCTGAATTTTCTGTCACTTTCTGCTTCAATTTTTCATCCCCCCTTGCATCTGATGAAGGAGACTTCACGTCTTTGAAAGCTTATGCCCCTGTAACATTTAGTTGATCATAGCGTGCTACCAAACCGTAGATTATTTTGTATTGTAGCTCAACACGTCTCTTGTACATACCAACTGGTTTTTAGCTTTGCTGTCAGCTAAATAGGTGGATGTGTAGCATTGTCCTCAAATTTGTACATCCAAAGGTTTTTCTTCAAAACAGCCTGTACGAATCCTTAAATATTTGGATTACAGGTCCCAAGGGATTACCCTAATCAGATATGTTCAAATTATGATGAAATATGCAAATTTACATTTTGAGGCTAATTTTGCTATTCTTTGGCAAATATCTTCTTCTATTTTTCTGCCGTCTTCAATATTTGGTAAACATGTCCCTAAAAATGACCTTAGTCAAATTTGTGCTAGTTGTGATGAAATATTCAAATTTTTATATTTCATGGCAATTTTTGTCATTTTTTGGTCAAAAAATATTTAAAAAATCTCTTTCAACACTGCTAATCGAACAGTTTTGATATTTAGGACATAGATCTCTACTGATAGTCGTTTTCAGATTGTTCAAATTATGCAGAAATTTGCAACTTTGTAATTTTAGGACATTAAAGATATTTCAGACATTTTTCAGACATAAAGGGATTACCAGAATGTGATATATTCAAGTTATGATGAAATGTACATTTTTTCATTTTAAGGTGATTTTTACCATTTTTGGTAAAAAAATTGTATAAAAATTAATAGCAGGAGACACCAGAATTTGAAAGTTCTTTATGAATATGTTTTAAAATTTCTGAGAAGTATATTTTTTAAATGTCACCCATTATTTCAGGGTTTATTTAAAGATATTACAAACAAACAAACCTTTTTGTTATGAAGGACTTTGTTGGACTAGGAAATAGGTTTTACCCTGCCAAGGACCCACTTTCCCCACTTTCTGCATGTTGTGCCTTACTGTGACACTTTGACAACTTGACATGTTGTGTTTACTTTAGTGTGGACAACTATATACCATGTGCACCAGAGAAGCCTTGACTAACTTCTTTTTCTTCAAAATTTACAATTGTCTATACAAGAGGAAATGTCTGTAAATAACCTTCTTACAAAAATGGAGTATGCACTTCATACATATACTTTTCAACACAATAAGTATGCCAAATTTTGAGCTTTTTCAGATTATTTTTGTACATTTTAAACAAGTATGAACATAAAACGTCATCCACAATATGGTGATTTTTATTGCTTATGTTTTTGATAGGAAGGTGTTAACACTGTTGGTTTTTCCTCTGACAAACTTTACATACAAAGTTGCAATGTTTATTTGCCCATTTTACAGTAAATTATTGTATTTTACTCTAGAAATGTTTCGTGTATTTTTAGAATAAAATAATTTTACTGGATATCAATGGTCTGTAATGTTATTTCAAGGCTTGAACACCCCGTGAACGCCCAAAATTAAAGGTGTTCAACAAGCGCGCATCATGTGTTCTAGCCTTTAACACACTTATCGTTGAACGGCGTCCATGCGTTCAAAAAGTGTTACAGCCCTTTGAACGCGTAAAAGCGTTCAATTTTTTGAACACATTTCCCGTGCAACGTGTGTTCAGATATGGAACACCATGGTGTTCAATATAATGTCTGATGAACACGTAGCGTTCAAAATCTGCACACGTATGTTCAAAAATTGAACGTTGGTTGAACACGTAGTGTTAGATTTCTGAACATCTAGAGGCGTTCAAAAGTGTTACAAAAAGGCGTTTAATTGGTGTTCTATCCTTTAACACTTAACTTTACAGTGTAGAAGAATCGTGATTAAACTATCCAATAATGGTGTACCCACTCGCATGCATGTACGCTATTACCAGTCCCTTGTACGAGCAACCGGGATAGCAACAATTACCACGAACAGTATACCTACGACCCACTAATACAGTCTGGCAGTGGACCCCCTTATTAGCATATTTAAATAAAGAAATCATTTCGAATGAAGAGCGCCCCCACCTAGCTGAGAGCGACCGTTGATTCATTTTTCATGAAATTTTCTTTCATAAATTTTGTCGAATTTGGAGGTCTTTTATTCCTAAAAGTGGCATTACCGGTCTCCTTGGCGAGGTAAGTTTCACCACACAATTTTTTGTACACTAATTGGCATTTTCTGATGGTCGAGAAGGAAAATACCGTTTTTTTGCCGGAGCCGCAATGGCCCATCTTCAACACTCGCCCCATTTTCAAGGCCAGGCGTGTATGTGAACAAAATATACCTAGTTAAGTGGACCAACTTCTCTTTTAGTCCCTAAGTTTGTTTTTATTTCCGTTCACGCTTTTGTAGTGTAAAAATCACGCGCGCTCTCCACTGTGTAATCTGACAGCGAGAGAGTAACATAGGACCTCCCGCTGTCCGTCTTCAAGGTCGATAGCCGATCTATTGCCGGGATCTATTGGATTAGGCGAACAACGTAGCTGTGGTTTATGTTATATCCAGTCGGGATACATTTGATTGCAGTTTCATTCATCAAATTACTGTTTCGAAGCCTTATATTTTTAGTAAGGTGGGCCTCATGCCAGAGTTCACGCCAGTTCACACAGCGTGCATACCGAAGACAACACGCCGACATCATAGGCCGGAAGGCATTATCAAAGTGCGTACTCGCTTGCCCTGTGCGTTATCAAATTGTATGCACTACTCAGTACTCGACTGGCCCTTGTCTAATCGAGTTCCATTTTCGTATCAACAGGGACCATAGAAGATTCCAGTTCTGGTAGGTTTGCTGTGGCGACGCTCTGGTGTCCGTATTCAGATGTGTGGCCAGCGGAAGGCTTTAACTGGTTCACCGTATTTTCATTTGAACAGAAGCCTTAAACAGATTTTGAGTTTGGACTCTACATGATCCTTTAAATATCGCTGTGCTGTATCAGTGTTAGAGACAATGAACATGCAAAATAAACCATCATTTGATAAGAGAATCAAAAGGAGTCTTTGTCTTACGTTGTCCTCAAAGCAAACTTTGTTAGAGCTTAGTAATTTGTATTCTGCATGTATGCTAGGTACTGTACCTTTGACAACAAATACTGACAAAGCAATAAGAAGATTAGTCTTGCCACAATGGTGGGCTATAAAAAAAGTGTCTCAAGGTGTATCAGATAGATTCACATTGAAATGCAATTTGAGGCATTTGAAACAGTTTCAGATGCTTGTTGACAAACTTGGTGAAAAATATAGAAAAGACGATTTCTGTCATGAACATAATGACAGCAGATTTGATAGGAAACAGCATAAAAAGCTGAAATCTCATATGAAACAGTTTGCAACTATTCAGAAGAAATTTAGAGTTGGATTTCAATGTCCTGGAGTTTTCAAGGAAATAAACATGATCAAAAGAAGACTACTACAGTTCAGGCAACTTAAACAAAAATGTGTAAATAGAAATAAAGTGGAAAATGTTCTACTTGGTGATATTCAAGTACGAATAAAAAAAATTAATGGGCTTTGTTCTTGTACTAGAAAATTTGGCAAATTTGGTGTTGTTCCAGTGAAGTAGAAATCGAGGAAGAAGAGGTGGAGTACGATCTTACAGAAAATGATGTAATTGAATTATCTGGTGGGAATGATGAAGGTCACATTGAAACAACGTACAACTCTGATTGTGACGATGATTAGATATCTGGCTGTCACTGGCTGCTACTTTCAATTTATTCTCTCATCTACGTATTCATGGCAATAATTTGTCCTCATGGTTCTAATTTGCAACGTTTGCAAAGAATTTACACGTATGCTTCTACGTTACAGTGGCATAGTATGATACAAACCCCCCATGATTCACAGTATTACATCGTACGCGTGTGTACTGTGGTGTTCATATACGCCTATGGTCGATCCCACAATACAATGACAGGTGCATTTCAACACTGCCCCAAATGCAAGGCACCGACGAAAAATCTTAAAATTTCGCACAGTGCTGTCAAAACGATGTAACTAAAAAATGTTAAATCGGCAATTCCGTTCAAGGTCAGTAAGTTGTCATTTTGGTCCTCCGCATATCATGTGTCGGATGTGACCTTCGATCAGAACATCCACACCGTAAATAAGACAGCGTGCATATTGGATTTTCTTCGCTTTATTTTCACATATTTCAAAACCATGAGAGAGCTAAACATCAAACAGTGAATATTTACCATGGTATTTGCCCCGAACAGCACATAATTTAGCAGTGCAACGGAAAGAAAACGATGCTTCCTCCGGATTCGCATGTTTGTGTGGACCGCCATTGATGATTTGACCTTTGCGGGGGGTCGATTCGCAAAGGATATTATGCAAATTAGAGGGGTAGCTCCAAGACTGAATACTCGACTCCCTGTCATCCCTGTCATAAGACTTGATCGGCATTCAGATCTTCAGTTTATCAAGTGAGCGATCTCTGAAGGAGGTCATTACGAACATTCTAAGTGTGTGAAACATACTTACACGACGTGCAGATTTGCAATTGAGATAGTCCGTCTGTCTTTCGCCCAGTTTAAGCGATGTATTCATTGCTTCGCTTCGATAAAAGTTTGTGTGCGATGTGTGATAGTGAGCGTACGAACATGCGAACTCGCAGTCAGAAAAATTGTGACAACTAAGCTCGGTTATTCAACCAATCTTTTTTAGATTGGGGATTTGGCTGCTGAGCGGTTTGTCTGTGGCTTCTCCACTAGATGACTGGGTGCCGTACATTGTGAATTCGAACCTGATTGAAACCACCGTATTTGCTCAAACTATTTTTAGGCAAATTTTCCACTGTTCTCTTTCAAATCAAGTTTAAAAATTAGGGATCACCGTGCAAATTTTGGCGCTAGAGAAGCAAATCACCCAAGAATTACATTTATTTCAAATTCAAAATGCCCGCCATTGCCGTGTTATTTCTATAGGAAAAATAAATTCCCGAGTTTCACAAAACTAAGCTGGTGGAAACGTATTTGTTTACTCCATAAGCTTCAAAATGGCCCCAACAACGTGTAGGCCAAAACATATTTAAAAAGTTTTTTAGTTCGAATATCTGTCCCGGCCCGAGTGACTTTGTGCACGATTTAAGTTTTAAAGAGCGCCCTCAGATTCCACAGTAATGTTAGTTACTTCTATTGGATCCCCTTAATACAAAATTCTTTGAGTTACACCGACAGGTGACCGGTATGAAGTTTCGGCATTATTCAAATGTAATGACAAAATAAGAGCCTCTGTGATAATGGCTAGTACACGTATTATTCAGATTTTAACTTCAGTGGTTCGCCCTCTCAGTGTCATAGTCACAGAGTATGGCTGCTGCCATAGCAACCCTTTATACATATTTATAAATTAATATTTTATAGTATGACTATCAATATTTCCATCTTTCATTTTTTTATCTCTGTTTATCTGATAAATAATAGTATGTTACCGCTACAGCTTTTGCTGTCATATAAGTAACGATATTTCAACGTCCAGTGGAGATTTTCAAGGTTACTTGAAATGAAACGGTGCCAACCGACTCCAATTGAAGTGAAAAGCTGCTATGCTATGACTGTGTTATGGTCGCACTTTATACGATGAAGACACTGCCAAAATTAGAAGGGGAAGTACCGGCCGCAACCTTGCGGCTTTTGTACACCCATACACATCACCGTGCCACTGCAGTGTTACTCAAAATAGTAAGAACAATATGGATGCCTCATGTTTTCTCGCAATGTGTGTTCAGGTGCCTTTGTATGATCGCTTTTAGTCACATGATCCACCACGTCCCGGGATCGGGCATCTGAGCTCACCAGAGTTCTTTCGTTGAACTCCTATAGTTGGAAAAAACGGAGAGTTATAGTTGAACCCGAGTGAAGAACGTTCTCGCCAAGCTGTAAAGTTCCTTCCAGCCCGCTGTTTGGTCATCGACGCTTTTATCAAGTTCAGTTCAGTCACTGTGGAGAAGCCAGTAGTCAATGATTCTTCCAGCGTGAAAGGTAAGGACGGAAGAAACGCGTGTTTGCACTACTTTGTCAGTCATGTGGAAATCACTTGTTGTTATCATGATCATTTTCGCCAAATATAAACTTCAGGCCTGAGAAGAAAAATAAAAAAGGAATTAATCATATAATTAGAAGGTGCCCTCAACTAGTGGAGTTCGACCTGTTTTATACATTACGGGGAAAATATGGAAATTTAAAATACCTAATATATTAATCATAATATTGAGAAAGTGTCATTAAAGGAACTCTGTTTTGAAAAATTTAAATGGTCGGGAGAAAATTAAGGGCTAAAGTACATGCGATCGTTGCTTATTCTCAAGTAAAGTCTTAAGGAAGAATCGAAAGTGAAAGGAATATAGTCAAAAGTATGACGGTATAATTAACTTAGGAATACGGTGATCAAATTTTCATGATGATTTTAAGGCAATAATGTGTCATGATGTTAAAATTGTTACAATCTCTGACGACATTTACGAATATATGTTCCACAGCTACTTCAAAAAAGACATGTTTTTCTCACAAACAAGTATGTATTGCGCAAAGAGTTAGAATAATTGCTGCGCAACAACCATGCAAAATGTAATTTTATCAAAAAGTCTAGGATAGTGATTATATAAATTAAAAAGCATAAACAGTCAGAGAAATATTTGAGACGAAATACGAAGGTGACTTTGCGTGCCAAGAATCTCTTTCCTTTAAAGACACTGTGAAATGATCTGTGAACTCACAAATGTAGGTGTAATCATCAAAATCAATGATGTTTATAGACATCTAATGCACGGCAATTTTATTTAATTGCTTGTTGGCAAATAATTGTTTGTAATCAATATGACAGGTGAAAGCAAAAATTAAAGCAAGTAGAATATAATACAAAACAACTTTCTAAATCCTTTCTTGGAAAAGAAAAGGAGAAGTGTATAGAAATACAATGTTACCAAAGTGGAAGTCATTTTGTATACAGTGTCACTCAGTACTAGGTCAACCAACGATTAGGACACCAAACCAAGTGTAACTGACAACCTGAACCTTTAGAGATCTCTCAAACAAATAAAGGGTACTCTGACATCAGACTTTAATGGATAGATTTAAGCAAAATTAGTGAATGAAGACTTTTGAAATGAAAGACAATTTCCGTAATAAATATATCGACACGGGCTTTGTTATGAAAGGCGAACGAGAAGTCTGAGGAGAAGCAAACCTGCACCTTAGACTGACCTGTGAATAAAAGCCTGTTGATTGTGTGATATAATTATGGGGTCGTTTTGAGAAAATGCTATTTGAATGACTCAAAGGGTGTCTCGTAATATTTACTTGTCTGAATGTTTTAGTGTAGTTTTTTTGAAAAGACCTGTAACAAGCCTGGTTAACAGATCTCAGGGCTCTTAAAGGCATGGTTCAGGCGTCAAATTGTCTTGCCAAGAAAATTTACTTACTAGATTACAATTTCAATGGAACACAAAAGGCTATGACACCTTCATAACCTCTTACAGATTAGAACAAACTTGATACCTTGGATCGATTCCCCTACCTTTAAGGGTTTCACAGTCTGATACTGTATGTTTGCCTTTGCATATTGACAATGATCGTCTATTTTCACATTCCAAATTTCAATAAACAAACCATGCGGAAAATTTCATCTTGAATGTATATACAGTGAATTTGATCGAGTGTCCGTTTTGCCTTGCAGAGCTCGACAAGTCTACATGTTGCTTATCATTTATAGAAAAGTAAACATTTGCAACAAATTGAGTCTTTGATGTTAGATTATACAGCGCGCGCGGCGAACGTTTCCCATACACTGTCTAGTCTACAATCATGACAGTCGTTTCAGCATGCCACTCATGCACAACAAGCTTGACACCGCACTATAGCTATAGCACATCATCAAAGTTTTCTTTCAGCTATTTGTGTAGTTTGATTTGGGAAATACAACTCAGATAAAACTCACTGGCATATTTTTCGAGTGTCGGATCTATATCTCGAGGAAAGTCCTCAACATCAACCGGACTGACTCTGGGCGTTTTATTATAGTAGAACATTGTATTTCTTCAGCAAGGTAAGCTTAAAGAATAGTTTGAATACAGAAAGATATCACCGTCCCCTCCATGCTAACCCGTTGCCGTGTATGATGCCGTCCGGGAAATTAAGTGCCAAAATACAGTGAATTATTTCAGAAACACTGGGTGTGTTATTCAATGGCACAAAATGTACCGTGTTGATTGAATTGCACTTGCATGTGCAAAATCAACACTTTTCTTCAAGTCTATTTTGTAGCTCAGAGAAGTGTCAATTGAGAAAGTTTCATTTAGCTGAGACAAAGAGAAAGCGGGATTAAAGTTTCATGCAGGAGTGTTTAGCATTTTCTGGTTGACAATATTCAGTGTTGTATCGTGTCAAACTTGTTGATAGAGTAGACTGCACTGGCAATGCTACAGACTGCATGCTGAAGGAACTGTTGTCGTGATTGCGGACATCGAGAGGAGAAGAAAGGGGTTTTTTTAAAAGAATTTACTTGTTTCTTCATAAAGTTCCCAATTTAAAAGTAAACACCTAAAAGAAAACTGGTGATGTGCATGTAGTGCAGTGTTATGCTTGTTGTTAGTGACATACTACGGTGGCCCAAAACTACCTGTTCTCCGCATTCAAAGTCTGCGTCGCATTCAATTTTTTTTCTCTCACATATGTCTCCGCATTCAAAGTCTGCGTCGCATTCAATTTTTTTTTTCTCTCACATATGTCTCCGCATTCAAAGTCTGCGTCGCATTCAATTTTTTTTCTCTCACATAAGCTTATGTCTCCGCATTCAAAGTCTGCGTCGCAATCAAATGTTTTTCTCTCACATATGTCTCCGCATTCAAAGTCTGCGTCGCAATCAAATGTTTTTCTCTCACATATGTCTCCGCATTCAAAGTCTGCGTCGCAATCAAATGTTTTCCTCTCACATATGTCTCCGCATTCAAAGTCTGCGTCGCATGCGTCGCATTCAAATGTTTTTCTCTCACATATGTCTCCGCATTCAAAGTCTGCGTCGCAATCAATGTTTCCCTCTCACATATGTCTCCGCATTCAAAGTCTGCGTCGCAATCAAATGTTTTTCTCTCACATATGTCTCCGCATTCAAAGTCTGCGTCGCAATCAATGTTTTTCTCTCACATATGTCTCCGCATTCAAAGTCTGCGTCGCAATCAAATGTTTTTCTCTCACATATGTCTCCGCATTCAAAGTCTGCGTCGCAATCAAATGTTTTTCTCTCACATATGTCTCCGCATTCAAAGTCTGCGTCGCAATCAATTGTTTTTCTCTCACATATGTCTCCGCATTCAAAGTCTGCGTCGCAATCAAATGTTTTCCTCTCACATATGTCTCCGCATTCAAAATCTGCGTCGCAATCAAATGTTTTCCTCTCACATATGTCTCCGCATTCAAAGTCTGCGTCGCAATCAAATGTTTTTCTCTCACATATGTCTCCGCATTCAAAGTCTGCGTCGCAATCAAATGTTTTTCTCTCACATATGTCTCCGCATTCAAAGTCTGCGTCGCAATCAAATGTTTTTCTCTCCACATATGTCTCCGCATTCAAAGTCTGCATCGCAATCAATGTTTTCCTCTCACATATGTCTCTGCATTCAAAGTCTGCGTCGCAATCAAATGTTTTTCTCTCACATATGTCTCCGCATTCAAAGTCTGCGTCGCAATCAAATGTTTTTCTCTCACATATGTCTCCGCATTCAAAGTCTGCGTCGCAATCAAATGTTTTTCTCTCACATATGTCTCCGCATTCAAAGTCTGCGTCGCAATCAAATGTTTTTCTCTCACATATGTCTCTGCATTCAAAGTCTGCGTCGCAATCAAATGTTTTTCTCTCACATATGTCTCCGCATTCAAAGTCTGCATCGCAATCAAATGTTTTTCTCTCACATATGTCTCCGCATTCAAAGTCTGCGTCGCAATCAAATGTTTTTCTCTCACATATGTCTCCGCATTCAAAGTCTGCGTCGCATTCAATTGTTTCTCTCCTAGATGGGCGTCGCAGTCAGCGATTTTGTCACCAACACATGAGGGCGCTGGCAAGTTTTTGTGAGCGTGACCCTCGCTCCATGACCCATGATTGCATCCGGAAAGAGTATCACTCTTTCAGTGTTCGTGATCGCGAAATTTCGAAGGTAAGTGACAAAGTTATTCATTGTATTGTAAGCTTATGGGGTTAATGATCTAGCCACCGTCTAGCCCTGGATGTATTGGCAGTTGTGGGACGGGCTGCCGTTTTACATTCGGACGCTCATGTGGGACCCATTATGATGCGCCCATACTGGGGAGCAGCGTACCCCCTTGGCTAGATCATTAACCCCATAAGCTTACAATACAATAAATTACTTTGTCACTTACCTTCAAAAATGAGCTTTTCGCGATCACGAACACTAAAAGAGTGATACTTTTTCCGGATGCAATCATGGGTCATGGAGCGAGGGTCACGCTCACCAAAACTTGCCAACGCCTTCATGTATTGTTGACAAAATCATTGACTGCGACGACCATCCACAGGTAGCCCAATCACTATTAATAAAGCTTATATTGAGTTTTTCTAAGTTTTCTCTGTCACTATCAGTCCCTCTCCTTTTCTTCATGCTCTGACTGATCGTAGTAAATAAAAAAAATGACTATATAGCCTAACCTAGCCTCTTGACTCTTTCTTTATTTTACATCCCATTACATGGACGTTTATCTCTCATATACACATCTTGTAATTAATTAGTCAACACAACTAATTATGCTAATCCGTGGACTTATCAAGGGTTGGTCAACATTGGAAAGATAGAGATGTAAATGAAAAAAGAGTTTTAGTAACCCTTCCTATCTTTCGCGATGTTGACTAACCTATAAAATCCCTGATAAGTCCACGGATTAGCATAATTAGTCATGTTGACTAATTAATTACAAGATGTGTGTATATGAGAGATAAACGTCCTTGTAATGGGGTGTAAAATAAATAAAGAGTCAAGAGACTAGGTTAGGCTATAAAGTACTTTCTTTTTATTTCCTACGATCAGTCAGAGCGTAAAGAAAGGAGAAGAACTGATAGAGAAAACTGAGAAAAACTCAATAATAAGCTTATTATAGTGTTTGGGCCGCCTGTGGCCCATCTAGGAGAGGAACAATTAACTGCGACGCAGACTTTGAATGCGGACACATATGTGAGAGAAAAACAATTGAATGCGACGCAGACTTTGAATGCGGAGACATAAGCTTATGTGAGAGAAAAACATTTGATTGCGACGCAGACTTTGAATGCGGAGACATATGTGAGAGAAAAACAATTGAATGCGACGCAGACTTTGAATGCGGAGACATATGTGAGAGAAAAAACATTGAATGCGACGCAGACTTTGAATGCGGAGACATAAGCTTATGTGAGAGAAAACATTTGATTGCGACGCAGACTTTGAATGCGGAGACATATGTGAGAGAAAAACAATTGAATGCGACGCAGACTTTGAATGCGGAGACATACGTGAGAGAAAAACAATTGAATGCGACGCAGACTTTGAATGCGGAGAACAGGTAGTTTTGGGCCACCGTAGACATGCTGAAACGACTGCAGTGATCATGACGAGACAGTGTAACGTTTGCCGCGCCCTGTAATCTAACACCAACCAAAGACGAAGACTCAATTTGTTGCAAATGTTTACTTTTCTTATGATGAGCAACATGTAGACTCGTCGAGCTCTGCAGGCAAACCGGACACTCAATCAAATTCCACTGTATTTGAGTAGCGGGCTGCACCCAAGGAGAACAGACTCGTATTTACTACTAAATGGACCATACCTACATTAGGCTCGACCAAACTATGAGTAGCATTGCTAAACATTATGAGGTCAAGCTATGTCACAGGGGCTCTGTACATGTTAGAGTACGCAGGCTCGTTTTTATTCCGTAGGTGAGAATGTGACATGTACAGGCAATTCATGACCTACAGCTGCCAAACATGTTTTATTGTTCACTGTTGGCAACCTGCCAAATGCAGTCCTAAATTGTCTTGGTGTGGAGCACTCGGGGCTTACTACTCGCCCGATTACAGACTAATTAAATCTGTTTGTATTTTGCCATCCACATAGTATATACTTAGGCATGTGCAATTACTTTGAATACCAGCTGATGACATCCATATCACTATTCATGCTGTTCATCAAAGTCCCTGGAGTCATGATCATGATAATCGAAGTTGCAGACAACAAATCATCAGCTAGACAGTAAAAAGCCAAAGGTCGTGAAACGAACAGCAGGAAAAATGAAAAGACATCAAATAGAGAGTCCACTAACTTACATGTAAGGGGCAACGGCGTGGGCGTGTTTTTGTATGTCGGACCACATAAGACAGGTAGCACTTGGATTACAAAACGAAAGTAGAGAATATAACAACAACTCAACTAATCTGCGCATGCCTGTACACGCTTTTGAGCGATTTTATTTGCACTTTGCTACAACTGCAAGTGTAAATACAAATAAAATTTGTTTGAAATACTGTTCATATATAATAATGTTCGCGGTGGGAAAATATCCGGGCTGGGAGAAATATGTTATGCTCGGCGTTGCTTTTACACTTAAACTTTCTTGACAGTTTCTTTGAGTTGGAAAAACCGCATTTTGGCAAATACGGTACGTTTACTTTAACTTAACTTCAGTTATTCACTGCACTTAATCATAAAGTTATTGATCACAGTACCCAGAATGTACATATTGTATGATATTATCTTCTTTTTTCCTGAAGTATATTTCCTGTAAGAATTTCTGGAAACACCGATTCGGGCACCATGATGTCATTATATCAGTGCTTCACAATAGCGGCCACAATCTTGATATTCCAGCTCAATTTTTTACAATCGTGAGTATCGCTTCGTCTGTTGTAACATTCCCCATCGTTGTAAATGAAGGTCTAGAATGCCAAAATAGATATTCTCACAATACCGGTTGTTGTCAATATCAGACCTGACATCAATGCCTAGAAGTTTACTCAGTCTGCATGTGTTTTTTTATTTGCCACTTCTCTTTTTGTTCATTACGAACTGTCAATTTTGAATCTACTTTGTTCTAGTGAACAGTTTATTGATAAATTCATGCCAAGGGATTCAATTTGAAGCAGATTCTATGGTGTAAAAAGTAATTCTGTGTGATGGACAATGCTGCTCACTCATGACATTCGTAATTAGCTCACGTGTGTAAGCACGTGGGCTAATGTCTTAGCGATGTCTGTCTGTCTCTCCGTGTGTGTGTGTGTGTATGTTAGTATGAGTGTGTGTGTCTGTCTGTCTGTCTGTTTACACGATAATTCGAAAACGACTGAACGGATTCAAGTCAGATTTGGTACACAGGTACAGTTTGCTACTTGCAGAACTGATTAGATTTTGGTTAGTGTGGCTTGCATATTAATGAAGTTATGCAATATCGTTTTTTTTCGTACAATGGTTTCCCTATGGAGACGGTAATGACAGTGTAGACATATATCAAGAAATACTGCACGAAATTTCATGAAACTTTTCACAGATGACAGTCTCAGAACATTATGATGGTGCTGTAAGTGTCATGTCAATTATCTTCTCATTTGCATATTTAACGAACTTTTGTTATTAGTGAGATAACTCTGAAATTCCTGCACCAAACTTGATGATACTTGCAACAAATATTGATCTGATATATATATCTAATTATACTTAGAAGCATTTGGCAGTGTCAAGTTAACAAATAGCTCATTTGCATATTTTATGAAGTTTTGTAATTAGTCATGTAACTCCGATATAACTTCACCAAATGTGATGAAATCTGCTGCAGATACTGATCTGACTGATATCTAACTGTAGTGTAAAGCATTTAGTAGTGTGAAATTAATTAAGGGTTCATTTGCATATTTAATGAACTTTGTAATTAGTGATATTACTCCAAAATTACAGCGTTAAATTTGATGAAACTTGCTACAGATGTTGACCTGATAAATATCCAATTGTACTGAGAAGCATTGAGCAGTGTCAAGTTAAGAATTAGCTCATTTGCATATTTCACGAAGTTTTATAATTAGTCATATAACTCCGAAATAACTGCATCAAACGTAATGAAAACTGCTGCATATACTGATCCGACAGATATCTGTGTTGTAAAGCATTTAGTAGTGTAAAGTTAATTAAGGGTTCATTTGCATATTTAATAAAGTTTGTAATTAGGTATATAACTCTGAAATTACGTCACTAAATTTTGTGAAACGTGCGACAGAAATTGATGTGATAAATATCTAATTGTGCTATGAATCATTGAACAATCTCAAGTTTATTAAGGGTTTATTTGCATATTTAATGAACTTTGTAATTAGTGACATTACTCTAAAATTACAGCACTAAATTAAATAAAACGTGCTAAAAATCTTGATCTGATGGATATCTTATTGTCCCATGAAGCATTGAGCAGTGTCTAGTTAATTAACAGCTCATTTGTATATTGAATAAAGTTTTGTAATTAGTGATTAAACTCTGACAGTACTGTGCGAAGTTGAAAAAACCTGCTACATATAGTGATAACATATATCTTATTGTTCTGTGAAGGGATTAATGAACCTGTTGTAAAACACGTTTCTTTTTGTTACAGGGACCCGATAACACACGTGTGTTCCCGTACAGTACTCCGAACTGTAGAAAGGGCAATACAAGAACAACATCTGAGCGATACGAAGTCAAATGCAAATTGTTTGGTTGGTGGCGCTGTACCAGATACAGGTTCGTTATGACAAACAGAATGGCCAAATTAAAACAAATTTTGTGAAACGGACAGTATAGTTGTACTTTTTTGGTCAGAATCGGTCATATTTTGATGGAAAGTTGAACTTAATATCAGCCTGCCTCTTCTCTGGCAGACTGGAAAGATATTGCAATGATCTTATCTGCTGTTGTAGTTCCATATTTCGGTGATATATTTATTTAACCTTAATCACACAGAAAACTTTATTTCGTAGATTGGTTTTGAGATGAATATCACGAAACAATTAAAACTTGCAACATTTGTGACATCTCGAACTTGAGAGAGAGTGAGAGACAGAGGGAGTACGAAACTAAAATCGATGCATAAGTGACAACTGTATGACATTTGGTTTCAGTGTGACAATAAATATGACGATACCTTTTAATATAGAGGAACAAAATATCAATGGACTTCATTCATGTATGTTTTACTATTATATGAGAGTTCCAGATTTTAAAAAAACTGTCAATTGATTGAATACTTGTTTTTGCAGGTTAATATATGCTACTGTGTACAGAACATCATATACCCAACATACCGAATACGATTGCTGTCCTGGATGGACGAACATGGTGTCGAATGTTTGCGGAACACGTATGTGTTGCACAGTTGACAACATTTACATTTACATTTATTTATTTATTTTCTAAAGCGCCTTTTCTATCAACGATATTCAAAAGTGCTGTACAAATACAACAAGTTAAAATCCAAAGTTATAAAAGTCGTATTAAAAACTCAGTAACATAATGAAGTTAAAAACTCCAGAAATTACAAAAACCACAACAAGTATGTAAAAACCTGCGGATTGTAGTATTTTTTAAAAAGATGTGCCTTTAGCATAAGCTTAAACTGCTCTTAGTTGTTCAAACCTTTTCGTTGTTTGAGTATACAATTCCAAAGCTTGGGTCCACAAATAGTAAATGCCCTTTAGTTCATCTCATTGAAAGAACGTGGCACAGATTAATTCTGACAGATATTTGTTCTTAAATTATAAATAGAATAACGTTTGATATCAGTCATATCTGTGATGTACTGAGGTGATTTGCCTTGCAATGCCTTGTAAACTAATAAAATGATTTTAAATTCTACTCTGAAATACATAATCAGGTGCATCATTGTATACATAGTACATTGTGATTTCCTACTATTTAAGTTTTCGTCAAAAGCATCTTTCGTGCAGACTACGCCCTGTCAACGCAAACATCCTCACGATCTAGGTGTTATTGAAATCTTACTTAATTCCCAACTTGGAAAAGTTTGCTCACTTACGCTACCGTAAATTTTAACTTTAAATCTCAACTTCAAACTTTGCAGCTATATGCGGAAGACAATGCTTGAATGGTGGTACTTGTGTAGCACCGGATACTTGTGAGTGTCCTCCTGGTTACAGCGGTACTACGTGTTCTACAGGTGAGCTATATGATTGACATTCTAAAAAACTATCTATCCATTGACCACTTCCAAGTTGTTGCATACAATGACTCAAGATATTCTTATGCTGACCTCGTTACGCCTATCTAGAGCTAGACTAGAATTTGATCACAAGTTTGAAAACGAAATCCCCTCTTGATTTGTTTACACATTTTACAAACGTATGAAAATATTGTGGATGAGATTTTCCTTCCCTGTGGTGGAATAAAATCCATGTACGATTGCAGTCTAGACCCATGCTCAAAATTATAAGGTAAAATTCTAAACCTGAATCGACTGAAGGAAAGAGGGAATGGGAGGGAGAAGAGGAAGTGATATATTTCGAGAAAAAAGTAGCCGATACGGAATAGCCGATTGTATTTCCTTCTCTTTACTACACTCAGGATTAAAGTTCGTGTAAATGATATCGACCCCTCTATCGACCACACAAAAGCTGCATGTACTATGAACTAAAGATATCTCTAAGCTGACCTTGTTTGACCAGTTAGAGTTCTACTGAAATGTTCATGGCAATTTCGAAATATGCAATCTCCTTCTTAGTACACACCTTTGTAGGCGCTGAGCTTGTTCTGTTCATTCATCGGTAGTAAGATCAAACGCCTTGCCCTTGTATGATTTCAGCCGAGACCGAAGCATTTAATCCCTACAGAGTAAGGTCTTCAAAACTTATGCAATATGAATTATGAATATTTATTCTTTGCCCAATTAGATGTGAATGAATGTAACCATGATAATGGAGGATGTGAACAGACATGTGCCAATACGGACGGAAGTTATTATTGCACATGTGGTGCAGGCTTTACCTTGACCCTCGATGGACACCATTGCCATGGTAAGATTAATTTTATGCATCCTCCCTACATTTTGTTAATCTATATTTATTTATTAAGATTTATCCAACGTCAAGTGAAATAAGGGTCTACATAGGATTGGGTGACCAAAGGAGGTGCAATCACCGATACAAGCTCAGTCCCCCATAACACACTACACAACGATCAAATGCAAAACCGGACGTAAAATACGCTACAATTAAAGTAAAAACAATAAAAAACATTTTTGAAAAAAACTGATTTTCGTTGGCCCACATTTACTACATTTTCTCATTGATTGTCAATGTACAAGTGTTTTGAGGATCAAATGAATTATGAAATTTGATCTAATACCATTGCTTTCATTTGTTTAAAACCTTTTACTTCAGATGGTATCAATGAATGTCTTTTGGCGAACGGTGGATGTCAGCAAAACTGCCACAACACAGTCGGAAGTTTTTACTGTTCGTGTTACGATGGATATAACCTTAAAGGGGATGGAACTTCATGTGAAGGTTTGTTTTCTCATTACTCCACTCAATACTCCAAAGTCTACACACACTTGAGCAAAGTCGACAACGAATGGGGTAATATGCAGGTATTTACCGAGTGCGTGCTTTTAACCCCGAGAGAATGAAATGCTGTCTTTCTCATCTTACAACAATATTTTGATTTTGAGTAATATATATTGTAGTCGTTAAATCGTGGAAATGCTGTGTCATTATGGTCCAGGTAACAGTGTTGTTGAATCAAAGTCACCCTCACGTACGTAAGGCTGTATATTAAATAATTCAAATTATTGGTAAAAAAATAAAACTTTAGCAGTTATTAGCTCTCATTGATTTCAATAGAAAGGTTAATATTCAAGAAACCAGAAATTACTCGGTTCATTTTTTCTACTAGACATCAATGAGTGTGAAATAGACAACGGTGGTTGCGAGCATGAATGTGAAAACTATGGCGGTGGCTCTGAGTGTTTCTGTCGTACTGGATATCAGCTTGCTGTCGACAATTCGTCATGTGAAGGTAAATGGGCTCTCTCTCACACACACACTCTCTCTCTCATTTAGAAGAATAAACACAGCAACGCTGTTCTTTCACGCTTAATCGATGACATGATAAGTTAAATCACGCCATCATATTTATATCATACATGTAAATGAAAATGTTAACTGACTTGAAATGCGAAGAACTTATGATGCATGTGGGCACAATCACTTAGGCAACAGGGATGTACAAGAGTTTGTGTTTTTGTACAAAAAGATAACCGTGCATATGCACTGAGTAACATCATTCTCAATACTGTCTTTGTACGAAAATCTTGCAATAGATGAGACCATTTCATGAAGGAAATACATGAAGATTACTGGGTTTTTTTCGATTGGAAATTTCCGTATGGGTAAATGTATAAAAATTCTATCATGTAAAGGGCTGAGGCCCAAGCATTAGAAAAATATACTAACTTTCTTTTATCAAATGAAAGATTTGTGAAACAAAAAAATATAGCCAAATTTTGGCCTTAATGATATAATTGTTCTATATATGAAACTACATATTGTCATTTCTTAAAGACACCAATGAATGTTGGAAGAACATGGATGGATGCAACCATAGCTGCCATAATACATTAGGAAGTTACTATTGTACGTGTGACGACGGCTTTCTCCTTCAGAGTGATGGGCAAACATGCCAAGGTGAGAACATAGATATTATCACCAATTCAACAATTTCCACTGACATATAAATTTAGCGATACGCGAAGGTCTCGCCATAAAAAACAGGAATTCCCGTTTTTGTAAATAAACTATTTTTCAAAATCTGGAATAATACATATGCTAGCGTACATGACAAGGTAACGTTGAAAAAGATTTATAGAAAACGTAGATATTGACAAGATCAAAAGGTTTTGTATTACATGTAAGTCTCCTTTCTGTTCAAAACTAAGTTTTTGTGATCGCCTGAAGAGATTTAATGTGCAACGGTACTTTGTTGTCAGTCGCTGATAACTCAATTTTACCATATATAACCATGCGAGAATTGCCTTTACTTTTCATTTAGCTGGAAAACATGTTAATTTGTTTCGCTGGAAAAAATTAACATGTTTAAAACGTTACATGATTGACATTCTAAAAACCTACCCATCCATTGACCACATCCAAGTTGTTGCCTACCAATACTCAAGATATTCTTATGCCGACCTCGTTACATCTATTTAGAGCTAGACTTGAATTTGATCGCAAGTTTGAAAACAAAATCCCCTCTTGATTTGTTTACACATTTTACAAACGTATGAAAATATCGTGGATGAGATTTTCCTTCCCTGTGATGCAATAAAATCCATGTACGATTGCAGTCTAGACCCATGCTCAAAATTATAAGGTAAAACTCTAAACCTGAATCGACTAAAGGAAAGAGGGAATGGGAGGGAGAAGAGGAAGTGATATATTTCGAGAAAAAAAAAAGGAATAGCCGATTGTATTTCCTTCTCTTTACTACACTCAGGTTATAGCCGATTGTATTCCTTCTCTTTACTACACTCAGGATTAAAGTTCGTGTAAATGATATCGACCCCTCTATCGACCACACAAAAGCTGCATGTACTATGAACTAAAGATATCTCTAAGCTGACCTTGTTTGACCAGTTAGAGTTCTACTGAAATGTTCATGGCAATTTCGAAATATGCAATCTCCTTCTTAGTACACACCTTTGTAGGCGCTGAGCTTGTTCTGTTCATTCATCGGTAGTAAGATCAAACGCCTTGCCCTTGTATGATTTCAGCCGAGACCGAAGCATTTAATCCCTACAGAGTAAGGTCTTCAAAACTTATGCAATATGAATTATGAATATTTATTCTTTACCCAATTAGATGTGAATGAATGTAACCATGATAATGGAGGATGTGAACAGACATGTGCCAATACGGACGGAAGTTATTATTGCACATGTGGTGCAGGCTTTACCTTGACCCTCGATGGACACCATTGCCATGGTAAGATTAATTTTATGCATCCTCCCTACATTTTGTTAATCTAATTTTATTTATTTATTAAGATTTGTCCAACGTCAAGTGAAATAAGGGTCTACATAGGATTGGGTGACCAAAGGAGGTGCAATCACCGATACAAGCTCATGAAGGAAATACATGAAGATTACTGTTTTTTCGATTGGAAATTTCCGTATGGGTAAATGTATAAAAATTCTATCATGTAAAGGGCTGAGGAATAAAGTTTTGTAATTAGTGATTTAAGTCTGAGATAACTGTGCGAAAATTGATGAAACCTGCTACATGTAATGATATAACAGATATCTGATTGTTCTTATTACACGCCTCACACGGGTGTCGATTATATTGGTATGAATTTGGTTTATTGACAGGAATATTGAAAAACATAATACAATAAATCCTCGTCAGAGATAGTTACTCTAGCAGTAGACCGTATACACGTCTAGTCTTATCAGAAATCTGTCTTCCACTCCGCGTCGTGTGCTCAATTGAACTGCTGTCAGAATATAAATGTCTGTCTTTGTTCTTGTGTTTTGTTTAGTGATTATCCTGAGGTCTGCAAATGTTGCGTACCATCTCCTTGCTCGTTGATTTGTCACTTTGATATTGTTTTACACAACTTCATAACAGTGAAAAAGTATGCAGTAATTCACGTCATACTGTATAATATATGCATGCATCCAGTAGTGTCTGATAAATGTCAATACATGTCGAGTCATCAACAGTCAATTTCAATGCTTGATTACTAAGTTTGCAATTTTTTATGAAACTCAAAGTCATTCCTTCCATTCATTCTGGGGTCACATTTGTTCTGTTGAGTAAATAGTAAATGCTAAACTTTCTAGTCTGTTTACTGACTGTTTATGAACCTGTTGTTAAACACGTGAGCATGTTCAGTTCATATCGTTTTGTTTAAGTGTGTATGTTAGTTTTAGGACATTTAAAATCGTTATATTAGCATATGTTCTTACTGCCTTTTTTCTGACAAAGAAATGACAACAACGGTAGAGACCAGTACAACTGCTGAAATGACAACCACTGAGGTAACAACAGCTGAACCTACTACTACAGAGGACCCAACCACCACAGATATAGCAACCGAGCCAGAAACAACGATTCAAGTAGACACAACAACACAAATGGGCACTACCTCAGAAGAACCAACCACACTACCCGAGACAACAACAGAAGAATTAGCTACCACAGAAGGTGAAATAGTAATTTTACATTTCCTTGGACGAAAAGTCGAATCTCCCACACATAATGTCAAATATCTAGACGTATATAATCTCTAAAAATTGATATATTTCAAAATATGTCGATTTGTTTGTTCGTTTTATTAGCTCACGAGTTAAAACACGTGGACTAGTTTTGCAGAGATATCTGTCTGTGTGTCTTTCGGTCTTTCAGTCTGTTCCTACTGTCGGTCCGTCTGGCTGTGCACCCGATATGTCAAAAACAGCTCATCAGATCAGAATCAAATCTTGTCTTTAGATTTGGTTCTTAAATTCCAAGAATTGATTTGTTTTTGTAGGGTGTGAATTGCTTACTTTCTGCTCATTTGCATAATTAATAGTTTAAGAAAAACATTGAGAACGACTGCACAGAATTTGGTGAGATTTGCTACAAATGTTGATCAAAACAATATATATCAGCCGTGTAAGATATATAGAGTTGACATAAAAGAAAGTTGCTGATTTGCATATTTAATGAACTTTCCTAATTAGAGATATACATCTTATTTCGCTTGATCAAAGTTGATAAAACTTGGCATTTATATAGAAAATGCTAAAATTTAACATTATTGAAAGTCATTAAGCATTGCAATTTCAACCAATTCCTAATTTGCATATTTAATGAACTTTCCTTATTAGGGATATATCTGAATTGATTTGATAAAAGTTGATGAAACTTGCTATGTACATTAAAGATACTATGATACAATATTATTAAAAGTCATTACGCATTTTCACAGTAGCCAATTCCTAATCTGCTTATTTAATGAACTTTCATAATTAGGGATATATATCTCACTTAACTCGACCAAAGTCGATGAAACTTAATATGTACATTGAACATACTATGATACAACATTATTGAAAGTCATTTAGCATTTTAACTTCAGGCAATTTCTCGTTTCTATATTTCATAAACCTTTCTAACTAGGGACATGTTTCTGAATTGCCTAGACAAAAGTTGACGAAAATTGCTATGTCCATTAGAGATACTATAATACAACACTATTGAAAGTCATTGAACATTTTTACTTCAGGCCATTCCTAATTTGCATATTTAATGATCTTTCCTAATTAGGTTTACATACCGGGATTTACTTCAAAGTCAGCAAAACATGCTATGTACATTGATGATTATACCTGGTTAAAGCAGTATTGAAAGCCATTTCGCATGTTTATGTCAACTAATTTATAATTTTCATATGTAATAAGATTTCAGAGTTCGGCATATATATATTGAAGGACTTGACCAAAGGCAATTACACTTGCCATATGAAGTGGTAATACAATCACCGCAGTCAAAGAAATTTAGTATTTTTATTTCTGCTAATTGCATATTTGTATACTAAATGACCGTTAAGAATTAATCTGTGGTGAATATCGTTTATTATGTTGATCATAATACTTTCAATGAAGTCGCAAACATGTGGCAAAAATTTTAAAATAAATCACTCATTTGCATATTTTATGAAGTTTTGTAATTAGTCATATAACTCCAAAATAAATGCGCCAAATTTGATGAAATCTGCTATAGATATTGATCCGACAAATATCTATCTGCGATGTAAATCAATTATTTGTGTGAAGTTAATTAAGAATCCATTTGCATATTTAATGAACTTTGTAATTAGGTATATAACTCTTAAATTACGGCACCCAATTTTGTGAAACCTGCTATACAGATATTAATTTGATATATATCTATATCGTACTGAGAGGCATTGGGCAGTGTCAAGTTAATAAATAGCTAATTTGCATATTTTATGAAGTGTTGTAATGAGTCATGTGACTCCGAAATAAATGCACAAAATTTGATGAAATCTGCTGCAGATACTGATTCGACAGTTGTTGACGAGCCCGTTCCAACGACATTAATACAAGGAGCAGCTACCGTGGTGACATCAGACAAAACTCCAATTACCGTTTCACTGGTGAGTATGAAATTAAATATTTAATACAAAATTGTAAGGGTAGCATTTGGTACTGCGGTTGCGATCAAAAAGAAGCATTATTGTATGGTAGGTGTGATGTGTCTGTGTGTGTAGTGTGTGTGTGGACACAGGGACAGACACTGTTGTAGGCTTGATGTCTAAACTAGAACTGATTACTTTATTGTCTAATAGTAAAGACTGTAACATATCACGTCATGGATGCTTAATCTCTGGAATGTGATTGTCAAGTCAGTATATTGACTCAAGGATGTTTACTTGATGGAAGTGAACAGATGTGAGATAGTGTTGAAACACTACATCCCTCCTTTAATTAAATTTGGATTATTTGTGATAGTTCCAAATGTTGAATGATCGGATGTTGATGTACTGACTGATTGATAGTAGATTTCAAAAATAGAGTTCATATTGTCCGTTGATAAATGCGTCAAAAGATTATAATTGAAATTCTAAAATAGTAAAATCAAAGTAAATATATTGCTATTATATTGCGTGCTTTCCAATTCTATTTCTAATTTTTTTTTAAACTAAGAGATCGGGTTGGACTATCCGGTCTCTGTATACATCTAGTCAGAAGATTATTCTGCTCCCCAACAGGACTAGTGTATTTCTGGCTGACTAAATCTTTTCTCACTTAGTCACGTAATCCTCGAGGTATTTTGGTGCACGTCTTTCTCGTTCCGGATATCTATTTCCTTTGTCCTGGGTCGGTGTCAGTTCTGATGTTGGCACATGTTTTTCTTCTGTTTGCTCGTCCTTGTTCAGCGGTGTCGTATTTATTTCTCTTTCCTCTTTCTATTCATTGTCGCCATTTTCTTGTTTGATATTTCTCTTGGGGATTTTCTTTACTTGTGATGAGTTGCGAGTGATGGTGTGTTAGCCTCTTTTAGCTGTAACCATACTTCCTTTCTTCTGAATGACTTCATACGGATGTATTTTGTACGGAGTTTCAAGTTTTCCTCACATAGTTTGGTGTTTCGGCGTTTATCAGCGTATTTCTTCATTTTGTCCTTGGCTTTCTTATCTTGTTGTTGTAATTTCTGTTGAGGTTTTCGTCTGATGAAAGTTGGAATTTTGATGTTGAGTGGTCGCTGGAATATTTCTGTCGCTGGTGGCAAACCTGTTGTACTGTGTGGTGTTGATCGGTAATTTCTTAGAAATGTGTACAGTTCTTGTTTCATGATTTATTTTCTGCTTGTGCTGTACGCATTGCCTTCTCAACTGTGCGCATGAAGCGTTCAGCTTCTCCATTTGCTTCTGGCCAAAATGGTGTGATCTTACGGTGTTTGAATCCTAGATAGTTTGCAAATTGCTTGAATTCTTGACTGTTGAATGGAGGTCCGTTGTCGGATGTTAGCCTTTTCGGTATGCCGTATTCAGAAAATATCTTGTCGAGCTTTGGTATTACTGCTCTTGCTGATGTTGATTTTATAATTTCTACCACTGGATATCTGGAGTATTGGTCTATAATAATGAGTAAATAGTCACCTGATGGAAATGGTCCACAGAAGTCGATGCTTAATTCTTCCCAGGGATTATCCGGTGTTTCCGTCATCCGTAATGGTTCACGACTTTTACTGTGTGTCGCTGCTTGACATGGTAGACAGTTTTGTACTTTCTCTTCTACCAGCTTGTCGATGTTTGGAAACCATATTTTCTCTCGTAGTAATCTCTTTGTCTTGACAACTCCTTGGTGTCCTTCATGAGCGAGTTCAATGGCTCTATTTTGTAGTGATGCTGGAATCACGATTTGTGTCCCACGCAGAAGTAAGTCTTCTGTCGTTGTTAAAGTCAGCTGGTCTCGGACTTTGTGTAGCGCTTGTATTGCTTTCCGGTCAATGTTTTCTTCATCGCTTGGATCGATGACCTTGTACCATTGTCCCGTCTTAATTGCTGTTGCCACGGCCTGTAGCGTTGGATCAGCTATCGTTTCGGCCTTGATTTCCTCTAGCGTTAAAGCTTTGGGTGTGGCGTGTGTAGCAACAAAGTTAATGTATTCTTCAGCTACTTTCTCTTGTCTGCTGCTCGGCTTTGATTTATAGTCAGGGTGTCTTGACATGTAATCAGCTGGGTTGTCTTTTCCTGGCTTGTATATTACAGTGAAGTCATAGTCTTGTAAATTCAATGCCCATCGTTCAATTCGAGCAGGTGGTTTCGAATTTGGATTGTTGTATATGTGGATTAACGGCTTGTGGTCAGTCATAATGTTGAATTTCTGGCCGTACACATACAAATGAAATCGTTCGCAGGCCCATACTACTGCGAGTGCTTCTCGTTCGGTCTGCGAGTATCGTTGTTCGACTGGCGTAAGTGATCTGCTTGCATAGCAAAGTACTCGTGGAGCGTCATCTCTTTTGCTCTTTTGTGTCAACATGGCTGCTAAACCAACTGGGCTTGCATCTACCACTATTTCGGTCTCTTTCTTTGGATCGAAATATGCCATAATTGTATCACTTGTCAGTCTTTCTTTGATAGTTTTCAGTGCGTCATCTTGTTTTCCCGTCCATTCCCACGGTTCGTCTTTTACCGTTAGCTGTCTTAGCGGTTGTGTAATCGTCGCTAAGTCGGGGATGAATCGACTGAAGTAATTAACCATACCAAGTAAACTTCTTACCTCACTTGGGTTTGTTGGCGGTGCTGCGTCTTTGATTGCAGTTACCTTCTCAGGATCTGGTGATATTCCTTCGTCTGAGAATTTCGTTCCGTAGAATAGAAGTGTTGTCTTATTGAATTCGCATTTCTTCTTGTTCAGTGTTAAGTTGAAATACTCGGCGGAGATTGTCGAGATGTGTATCTCTGTTGCCGTATACCAGTATGTCATCACTGATGTTTAGGGCGGGTAAACCTTCGAGTGCCTCCCGTATTGTATTTTGGAATATCTCCGATGCCGATGCAACTCCAAAGTTGAGTCGTTTGTATCGACGTAAACCTACATGTGTACTGAACGTAGTAATGTATCTTGATTCTGGAGCGAGTTCAAGTTGATGATAACCTTGATTCAGATTGAGTTTGGAAAATACCGTCGCATTGTTCAGATCATGCATAACATCATCAATCGTTGGCGTGATGTGTCGTTCACGTTTTATCGCTTTATTGGGTTGTCTCATATCCACGCATATTCGGATATCGTTCGGATCTTTTGGTTTTGGAACCGCTACGATCGGTGAGACCCACGGGGTTGGACCTTCGACCTTTTCGATTATATCGTTTTCTTCCATTTCAGCAAGTTTCTTTTCGACTTTCTTGCTAATGTGAAATGGTATACGCCTGTGTGGCTGTGTTATCGGTTGAACAGTTTTGTCGATGTGTAGTTTGACTTGATTATCTTTTAGCTTCCCCATGCCTTTGAATAAGTCCTGATATTCTTCTATCAGCTTATCCGTTTTTCTTTGAAGACCGTTAAGTTTTGTTTGCCCTTCGACTTGCTTGACAATCTGTATCAATCCTTAGTCTTCACAGTCTTAAAACTTAAAAGAGAGCCGCCAATTTCACCATCTTGCTTTACGACATGAAATACGACTTTAGATAATGCCTTCTTTCTTTTGGTCGACTGGAATTTGTATCCGATTTCTGCGTTGAACGTACCTAAAGTTTTCAACGGCTTAGAGCTTTTGTAGGGGAATATTCTGACGTTGCTGTCCTTCAACTTGATTTTGTCTTTTATCTTTTTGTAGTCACGCTCTTCAATGACATTGATTGCTGCACCAGTATCGATCATAAAATGTATCTTCTTACCTTTTATTTCGATGTCCGCTGTCGGATTCTTGACAGTAGTTGTGCGAATTGCTTCATCTCGTATGTTGTATACGTACTGAGAGTCGGAGTCGGAGTTTGTTGCGATCGAGTTCGTGTCTGTATCCGTATCTGCGTCTAGTCGTTTCACAGAACGATGACCACGTGTTTTGGATTCCTTTCCTTTCGATCGGCAAACTTTTGCAAAGTGGTTTAGTTTTCCACAGGACTTGCATTTTTTGCCTTTTGCTGGGCATGTGTCTTGGTGAGGGTAGTTTCCTCCACAGAAGTGACATTTTGATTTCTTGTCTTCACTTCTAGTTGACTTGCCACGCTTGTATTTATCAGGCTTGCTTTGTTTCCTTCGAACCGCGTTGACTGTTGAACCAGTGTTTGCTTCCATTTCCGTTGCTTGCGATTCTGAGATTTCAAGCGCTCGGGTGTACTGTAGTAAATCCTTCAAAGTAATTTCTTCACGTAGAGCTCGTCTTCGTACTCTCTGTGATGAACAGTGTTCGATGATTTGAGTAAGGATTTCGTCATCGTTGTCATGGTATTGACACTTTTTGATCAGTACCCGTAGTCTTGCGTGGTATCTGTCGATTGATTCGCCTGGTTTCTGTTTGGCTTGACAAAAGATATGTCTGTAGTATGCTTTTGTTACCTTTGGTGAGTAACAGGCTGTTAGCGCTTCGACTAACTTCTGATAATCTTCATCGCCACCTATTTCTGCTTCTGTCATTGACTCGATATCATACTGCACGTCTTTACCTGCGTAGTGGAAAAGTAGAGCACGTTTTCTCTTGTTTTCCGTTATGTTGAAGCCTTCCATGAGGTGCTTGAAACCTTTCAACCATTCTTCCCATCTGGTCGCATTGGATCCAGCTTCGGCATGGACTGTAAATGGTTCGTAGTGAGGAACAGCTCCGGTTGCCATGATATCTTTGATTGTACGGATCGTCTCAATCCACTGTAGCTTGTACGTGAATTTTCTCGCATCCGCTAATCCTCGTCGCCAATGTGATGTGTCTGTGTGTGTAGTGTGTGTGTGGACACAGGGACAGACACTGTTGTAGGCTTGATGTCAAAACCAGAACTGCATGATTACTTTATTGTCTAATTGTAAAGACTGTAACATATCACGTCATGGATGCTTAATCTCTGGAATGTGACTGTTAAGTCAGTATATTGACTCAAGGATGTTTACTTGATGGAAGTGAACAGATGTGAGATAGTGTTGAAACACTACAGTAGGGCCAAATAATAATACAGCGTAGGGAATCATGAGTGAGGATCTCGTCAAGTTAAACGAATAATCATCTTTTAATCGACTTTACTCTATCTAGATATCAGAAAAGTCATCGCCTCTCAGTGGTTGGCTCTATGCAGTCATGGCATTAAGCATTGTAATCGTCCTTGCTGTTATCATCGGTGAGTGCACAACTAGACATCTATAAAGATTATGATCCATGTGAGACTGTACTAAGGAAAGTTTCATTTAAAAAAATATCTCCTTCTCATTGATATGCATCATAGAACAGTTACTTATTTACTCAATGTATGACGTCAAAATGGTCATACGATACATGGCACATGAGTATGTTAGAGAACTGAAATATAGAAATAGAGTACTGATGATACACTGAAAAGGGATGAGTGTGACCGGGAGAGAGTAAATAATACTTCATTGGCACACACACACCGTGGTGATATCCTACATGCCCATAGGATTGCTTTTCGCAGGTTTCAGTATGTTTACAGGATCGTAACTCTGTGTTTGCTGTTTTAGTAAAAAGTCCTTGATAATATATCTTTTAGAAACACTGTTGAAACTATAAATACAAAATTGTGAGCTACGTACAATAATCCTCCGAAAACGTGTATTCGTTGTGAATGACCAAACATCATAAGTGTATGAGGAAATTCAACCTCTATCCGGGGATTTGAATTTGATTCAATCTAGGTGTGATGATTTACTGGCTATGGAAAAGACGCATTTCTACTCCCACTGAAAAGACGAAAGAAGATGACATGCCAGGGGCGAGTGTACCAAATGATGAAAACGCAGAGTATCTATATCCGAGTAACACCAATCTATTTGAACAGCGTGGACAAACAGACGCGAGTTACGACGGAACAAACGAAAATGTGTATGAGGAGATCGAATGAGCAAGACTCTTACAAACTTGCAATTTTTGAACAACTTTCAATAAGGGCACTTTTGTTTGATAGTGACACAGAAAATGATCGCTAACAAAGTACACGTACGATGACTTTCCATTTCTCGAACTAAACGTCTTGCCATTTCATTTCTGTCATGATTAGAATCAATCATAGAGGGCCTATGTACGGGAAAATAAGATCCTGGGGTTATCTATAGTAAAGGCAAGCATACGCCTTTCACAATTTTAACTGTTTATTATCAATTACTAAATACTTCCGGTCTGAGATGACTTTACTCTCCTAGATTTTGCTTTAATCTTTGACGCGAAGTGTTTTGTTATTGTTTAAATGTCTCCTGTCCTGATGTTGTACCACACACACACATATATATATATATATATATATATATATATATATATATATATATATATATATATATAATTATATATATATAAAATTATATATATAATGTGTGGTTCGTAACAGACAAAATGATTGAATGTACAAATTAATTTATAGCTGCGCACACAAGCAACAAACCACAACACTGACTCGATCAGTATATTTTAGATGACTCAGATGATGTTAGTGACTGGAAATGATACTTTACGTCATAACAAGAGTCAACGATGGCGTCCTTCCATATCGTCACTCAACATTTAAAGAGTTACGTACATTTTTATATATCTTAATTTTTTGACAAGAGAAACATTCAAATATGTATTTTTCACATTGGTCGTCACAAATGTATTATTGAAAATTTAAGTTCTTTCTCCTTGCGTGGCGATGACCAAATAAAACCACAGCCTGCTACCGGTGAGACTTAATATGAAGAACGCCCTCTTTTCCCTGAGGGACGACAATAATAATATACAAGACTTGGACAAAACTCATGTATTTTGCCTACATCTGACATATTGTCAATTTCTGTGACGTACTTAACATATTGTTATAAGCAGAAGCATCGCTAAGTTTGTTATCTTTAAGATTTGAATGATAGTATAGAAATAACGGGTGACGCGCTGACCATTAACGTTTATTTGTGGGCAAGGGCGAGAGGAAAGCCAAAAATTAACGGGCGAGGCTTGCCGAGTCCGTTAATTTGGCTTTTCCTCGAGCCCGCGCCCACAAATAAACGTTAATGGTCAGAGCGGAGTCTGTTATTTCCATTATATTATCAGCGAACCAAAGAAAACCGTCAAAATTTCCGAAAATTTCAGGAGCGAACGACAACCGGGCCCCAGAAACTGAGCAATACGCGACGCACTGTCACGCGCGCTGTAAAAAATTGGCAAATCCGGAGATGTTTTCAGAAAAAAGTATCTCAACTTGACCTACAAGTGCTCCATTTTATTTTGTGATTTATCATGATTTACGTTTGAGCTGTAAAGTTACGATACTTTGAGTTGCTAATCTTATTATTCATATTCACGGGCCTGTAAACAAACCATTACTGTGTATTTGTGGTCAGTCACGTGGTTCAGATCGACCAATCAAAATGCGACGGGCAAGGCATGGTAATATAATTTCAATTGAATGAGGACGGAAAGCCTGGGCAACCAATCGTTTTAGACCTTCAACTAACTTACTGGGTTTTCACTTTGAGGGGGGTTCACTAAGTCATTTTCGTCAAGTCTATTTTCCACAATAATTAAAAACACGATTTTTTCTCTATTACAAGAGAATACATAGTAATTGCACTTTAACAACGGTCATGACAACGTGCGAGTTGTAAGAGAACTCAGTTGTTACAAGGTTTGTATATAACCTGTAATTTCATTTACATTATATATAAGCAATTAGGTTATATTTTGAGTCTATTTTGAACAGAATAATAGGAACGTTTTATTATATTACGCAAATAGAGTGTATTTTGAACCCATTTTGAACCGAATTATACAAGCATTATAGTACCCATCTACATAGTATTTGGAACTTATTTTAACTACACAAAGGGAAATCAACCGAAAGAGCTTAAGTCTTGCCATTGGGAAAAATATTGTTACCAAAACGCCAGAAAAATATATTTTTAAATCCTTGATTTCAGAAATGAGTTCAATTATTTTAATTCGCCATGTCTGTGTTATAGTTGTATTCTTGTCATTCATGTGAGAAAGACACCTTTATTATATTATGTCTATATGGATTTATTGTTTCCCAACTCACATTTTTATGTCGCCTTGCAAACCTCAGTGAATAGCTTATATATTTTGTATCGTTATTACAAATTCCTTGTCTTTTCGTTATTGAAATTTAATGATACATAAAACATTTATTTTTTCTTATAGCCCACAAGCTGTAACTCTTGAAATTCTTTGACCTGAAAAAGGCTTTCTATTTCCTCTGGTTTTCTGTAAATTCTACCACTTTAAAGGATTTATTCTTTTACTACTGAAATACTGGACGAATAAATTAAAATTTTAACCGTTATTTTGATTTCCCGCCATTTTTAAAAATTGGTAATATTAAAAAGAAAAAAAAGCATACGATGTCCCAGTAGAAAACATTCAGCACTATGCATTACATTTGACTACTCTGTTGTTTCTGTCAAGATTCGAATGCATATATGCACGACGTACAGTGTTTTTGCCTTATTTGCGTGAGGGCGTCATTTTAAGTTTTGGCACACGTTTATTATTATTATCTTGTTCAAAATTGCACATGCAGTCCCAGTGGACAGTTTATTATACTTGTATAAACACCCCTCAATGAGTACATTCCTACGAACTTGTTTTGGTTTGGAGGTAAAGTCACAAAAATAATGATAAAAGATACAACTAGTGGCAATTGAATGACTATTATGCCTTGCTCTTTCATCAAACTTAAAGAGGAGAGACGATCATTGGTGTGCATGGTGTTGGTATTTAGGGGATAATTTTGCCGATCAGCCATATTATTTCAATAGTTACTGACGTAACTCTACATGAAAAATGACTTTTTGACAAGTTTGTCGAAGTTTTTTTGTAGTACGAAGCTAATATTGAAATAGTTATTGTTCAAATTTGTGCTGCTCTTCGGAATTTGCATTGAGTGGTCAATCGATCGAGTGATAGAGTGATTGATTGATTGCGAATGCCTTTGAAGCAGGGAAATTAGCAGACATGACTTGCACAGCAATTCTTCTTTGTGACCCCTTTTACTAACCTTTTTCCGCATGAGTGCGTACTATTTTATAAGCATCTATGCTAACTGAATTCGATGTTCTAAATGACACATTTGTCAAAAGCATATATATGCCAATATCGTCGCCATTGGCAGGACTTTCCAGTTAAAATACTTACAGATATGCTAGCGTAGGTTTAATGATCAGGTGCAGCCAACGAACAATGCACTTTTAAAAAGGTCCTTACTATGATATGATATATTGTGCATGACAAATAATGTGAACTGACTAATTTTAAGTCAAGAGGGTAATTAATCAGCTGTTCATAATTTGCCCTCCCACAGAAAATTTTTCGACTTACCCTCCCACACTCAAACTTCATTTTTACCCACTCCCCACTTATTTTTGCCTGTTTCCACTCACCACTGTGAATATTTGAAGCTCCCTCGCCCTGTGGCGAAAAAACTTGCCAATTTCCCCTGCCCTGGAAACAATTTCCCTTGAAAAGATTTTCGCCAAGCCCTGTCCCCAGAACAATCAACCGATATCCGCCCTACCCTACAAAAAAAACCTAAAATTTGCTTCCCTACCACCTAAAAACATGTCCCCTGCCCTAGCAAAATTAAAATTTCCCCTGCCCTCAAAAATTGCTCCTGGAATAGCTTTTTCAATGAATAGCTCCGTTAGCTGCACCTTAATGATGGTGGCGCTCTGTTTTTGTTTTATGTCATAGGGTCATTGTAATATTGGGTAAGCAACATCATTCGTTGTACATGAACAATTCGGAACAGATGATTTGAGCACAAGACAATTTTTGAAGACAATGACCTGACCAAAGTAACTGACAGGTCCCTGAGTTTCCTAATCACCAAAACAAGGAATCACGGTGAAGAATATGTAAAACAAATTACCTTCAAACTACTGCATATGCGTGCGTCTGATGTACTGAGGCTTGGCGACACGGAGCAGTTTTAGTGTCCATCACGTGACAATGTAATTCAATCAAAGTAAGTTAAATAGGGAATACATTACCATATACGTCTATAGAGCTTTTATTTATTATGAAGGGATAAGCCAGAGGCAATCGGAGCAAGTTCTTACGTTGAAGTGTTGTACTCCCCCAATTTTCTGTTTCTCAAATACGACCCTTCCTTTACAAACCTGAACGTGACCCTCCCTCCAATTCTCAATTTTACCGCGACTTTGAAAAATTGTTCGATTTTGATGCCGATATGTCGTGCATGCCATTACTAGACACTAAGTCATTCCAGACACTAAGTAGCTCTAATGGATATTTGTGTGCAGGAGCGATCAAACGATAAAATATACATTGTTTTATTATGAAACCGTGATTTCCAGGTCGTACTCACTCTGCCTGACTTCGAAAATTTGTTTTTTTCAGTTCCGGTATCACTATCATTGTCTCTGTTGCAAGAGTCTATAGAGTATGTATCATCGTCACTGTCTTGAACATTTAAAACCACATCATCATCACTATCACCATGAACAACAACAGCTCATCATCATCCTCACCCTCTCCATCTCTCAAATTGCCGGTTTTTTCCCTTTGGTGTTTGCAAACCCTGAAGTCCCACACAACAGTTGTCCTAAATGTCCTACATTTTACTTTGTAATTCTTTCAAAGTCTCATGGCACTGACCAACCCTCACGGTGACATTGTCACATAAAGAGAATCAAAGCTCATAAAACACTTATTGCGACTTGAAACGTTTCCTCTGTTTCCTTTGTGTGTTGGTGTTGATGATTATGATAGAGCTTAAAACATCTTTTTTTGATATTTCAGTTATTTTTATCTACATACACGTTATATTGATTTTTTATACTTGAGAGGTAGAGACACTTTTAATGATATTTTGTATCAACTACAGCTTTGTGCAGCCAAATATTCTTTGTTTATCAGCCTGTTAATACAGCCTTAATATGTATGTTTATCCAGCGTCTATTTTGTTCACGTTTACACTTTGGAGGCAATTCAACAGTGGTTTACATAGCGGTCGTAGTATGTAGTGTGTTCAAGTTACACATTGGTCGTATGTAGTTGTTTTATTATTCAAGGAAAGCGCCACCACCCATCCATCGACTTGAAACACATTCAAATATAGCAAATATATATGGACACGGATGTAAAAATCAATCATACTTTCAGTTGTTCATCTCTCAACAACATGACTTTATAATTGAAAATAGAGAGTTAATTCAGTATAGGAGGGATATCTGTCGAAACTAATGACATAACTTTATCAAGAGTTGGATGTTCATTGGGATAGGAAGGCAGTAAATGCCTGTGAAGGTATGTGTACATTGGACAAAACACAAGTGAATTTCGTCTTCAAAGCGTACTTGATATTCCGTTTTTCACAAAAAAGGATTATACCTATTTTGAACATTTTTGTTTAAATGTCTAGCTACTTCAATTTCGAGACCATGATTTGAATATCGAAATTTAGAAAGTGCAATTTTAAACTTATTTGGTGAACACAAAATATCTTTCTGACTCAAGTTGAAACTTAAATAACGAGTAAAATCAAAGTGATTTGTTGTCTATAGCTTCATTCTTGTCTGTAGCTGTCTTTCAACCTTGATGAAAATAAAGATAAAAATAACTCGGAATTACCCACTTGTTGCTTACTTTTAATATGTTGATGTTTCTATTTACCACTGTGATCTCATCTGATTTCCTTTACATCAGACTGAATACTTCTTAAAATGTCAAAAGCACTTTCATCATCAGTTTCTCCAGAAGTCAGACTTTCAAAGTCACCTCTCGGTGACAACTTAGCTTGATGTGGTTTAGGTGGGCCCGGGTTCAGCTCTTTGTCTCCAGATTGTAGCAATAATAGAGTGATAAATGCAGATGGAGATAGAAAACCTCCTTAGGATGGATATTTAAGATGAAAAGACATTGTAGTTCGGTGAGGAGAGGGATGCATACATAACCTGCATACACCACAACTGGTGTGTCGAGCGTTTCTTTCACATCCAATGGCCATGGCCGTAGTTGAAACCCCCAAGACATGGCATAAATTCATTCATATCGACTGTATACGTTCCAGAAGCCAACGTTCCGTAAACTTTCTAACAAATATTGCCAAAACAGACAACAGGTAGCACAATATATCGAGTATGTAACAATGAAGCAGCATGCCAACCTGTAACCAAGTTCTGTGCGAGCTGATCTCGTTGTATCTGGTGTGTACTATGAGTCCACTACAACAGGTCGCCAACTTTTCGGTTGAGAAAAATACCAATTACAGCACTCCAGATTTCTATACCAACACCAAACCAAAACCTGCCGTTCAGCGGTCCATATGACAAGCTCTCAAGAAGTGGAATTGAGAGTTGTAGTTGGTATAAGGAACACAAATTCAAAATGCCATTTTCCACAAAATTTTATCATATAGCACTTTGTTGATTCATGTGGTTCTCATTACAAGGCAAATTGCTAATAAATTCAAGTGAAATTAATGAAAATAAGCTCTGAACTGCATTAAAAGGTGAATCTATCCTTCAACTGTTGGCAGTTCTCATTCGATTGTACATGTTTATTTCCTCTTTCCATAGGTGATTTAGAATATTGGGAATTTTGTTCACTTTAAAAATGTAAAATTTCCAGATTTACCCTCCCAAGGACTGCTTTTCGGAATGTGAACCCCCTCCCCAATTCCACCGGCCTAACTCCCTCAAAATAAATGAAAGTTTCAGTTCTTGTCACTGTGACTGTTTGGAAACTAAATCTGGTAATGCGTATGTATTGGTTTTTCCAAAAAACTCACGGTTAATGTTTTCAGGTTGCATGAGTCACAGTACAGCTATCCATTTCTTTCGTTTCGTTTCGACTTGCGTTGTCTGCGCCTGCGCGAAATTGCAAAGTCCATTTTGTGTTTCGTCTCGTCTCACTGTTTGCTGTTTGGTTCCTGCATAAGAGGACCACGCACTGTTCTGCAGGTATTCTAAACTTACTAATTTGTCTTCAGATTATGAAAAAGTTTTACATTATCTTTCAATTTCGACTACTTCCGGGTTCACAGTTTCATTGATTTCACACGTAGTCGCGTTTACGTCGCTGATACTGTTAGCAGACCTTAGTGTTACAAATATACCAGATCAAGTGCTTGATCATTCTGATATCATAAATTGCATAGCCATGGTCCTAAGTGCCATTGTATTTACTTCATTCGTCCGGAGATTTGGTATTGACAACCATTATCCGAACACACTAATCCAATGCTTTTTGTACTGCCTTGCAGTTTTTGCTGATCTGTCTGTGGTATCAGCTGACCTATGATGACCTGTACTTTACAATGCCATTGTTCCACTTGTATTTTACCATTGCACATTATTTATTTCAGTTTACTGATTGTTCGTTACGTTGTTCCGTGTCAAATCTGTGACTCTCATTTTTCTACTTCACGAAATTTTTGTCATTATTATAAGTTTATATATATATATATATATATATATATATATATATATATATATAAAGGACTCCATTGCTCAGTGTGTCGATAACAACGCTACAACGCCCAGCCTATGCCGTCATTGGACAATTCAGTGAGTTAAGCGGAAACCCCCAGGGGCAGTGTATGCATGCAAATCAATCTTCACCAGTCGGGTCAAAGTTCACTCGTTTGGAAACTGGGATTCTGAGAATATATATATATATATATATATATATATATATATATATATATATATATATATATATATATATAGTATTGTTGCAGCATTTCATGCTATTTCAGTTTGAACACATATTACAGCCTTGTTTATTTTCTGTTCGTTTCATTTTAGCGAATATATTCGGCATCATATTCCTCGTCGCCTTTGTCGCTGACATCGTGACCACTGTTGTAGTTTATTATTCCTCTTTGGTTAAGTTCAAGAAGCATAGATACTGTTTAAGCGCCAACCAGGACAGACAGAGACACGGGTTGTTCAGGGCCACATTATTGCAGTCGTTTCGGTTACAAAGGTCAAAAGGTAAGTTGGACAAGAGGTCATACCATACAATAAACTGGCTCAACGGAATGAGGTCAATCTTATATTGAAGAGCGAGATATGTTCAGTTTATCACTCGCTAGCTCGCTCAGATAGCTTTATACAAACAGTATTCTCTCAGAAATACAGCCGTATGAGTTTTGTTTGTCGTACCTAAGAAAAAAAAGCAATACTAACAAATACAACGATATGTACAAAACCACTTTTGAAAATATTAGGGAAAGAGCAGTATATATGGTGGCCCCGCTTTTGGAGTTTGGTATATCACAGTCCCTCAGCAATGTGGGTATTTCAATGTTTTCACCCACAATGCCTTCTTGCCTTGGTGTGGAATGAATTAATTGCAACATTTCCAGTCTTTTTTATTTTAAACCAGACTAATTACATACAGATATGGCGAATATTTCCAGCATTAAATTAGTATTTATCATTAACAAACTCTCCTGAGAAGTGTTTACAAAGAGTCTCGTCAACATTGTTATTTTCAAACCTATAATATCGATAAAGGTGTCAATTGAGTCCTAAACAAATCAACACAACTAGCAACATGCACAATTAAAATGTATATCTAATTGGTGCTATCCTAAAAGGAATGCGCTAAAACTGCCGTTCACACATCACGTGTAGCTCCGAATATCACAGCCGCAATAAAAATATGCTAAGCTTTCGCTGCAGTCCGCTGTGGTTCTTCTCCGAAGACTTTTCTGTCGTCGTTGGTTGTAATATCATTAATATAACACTAAGCGAAACATTTTGTTCAGAAGTACATCCGCTGCCAAATGTTTTTTTGGACGATTGTCTTAAGGTCAAGGGGTAAAAACCTTATTGTATGTGCTTAGACCTAGTCACTGTCCCTCCACACACTGTGACCTAGTACATCCCAATGCGATGAGCTTACTAACATTGCCATGTTCACTTAGAAAGCTATCTTTTCTTGATTGACCTCTTTCAATTTAATGTGTAACTTTTATTTCATTGCAGAACACAATGGCTGAAATGTTTGTTGAAGATGGCGGTTTCAGTTTGACTCTGTGTGAATACAAAGCTTCGAAGGATACATCTGTGAGCGTTCGATGCGGCGACATAACATTGGAGAAGGTTGATGCAATTAGCAGCTCAGCGAACGCAGAGCTCATACACGAAGATGGAATAGCTAAAGCGATAGTCAAAGCTGGCGGAGACAGCATACAGACCGAGAGCGACAACATCGTCCAGGAACGTGGTCCTCTTGATGTGACCGAAGTTGTTTACACCAGTGCGGGCAAACTAGAATGCCAGCACGTTCTGCATGTTGTATGCCCAATCTGGAGGGTTGATTCTGTCAGTGACGTCACTGACAGGCTGTTTGAATGCTGCCTCAACCTTCTGAACACGGCAAGCAAAGATACGCGTTCAACGTCGATTGCCATACCTGCTGTAGGAACTGGTGAGTTGATTACCACGGCCTTGTTGGCAAAAAAGAAAACGATCACACTGACTCGCCCAATTTATGCGTCATTCGCACTACTCTCCCTTCTTATTCCCAACGTCAAAGACCTATCCCTTCGACTCGTAAAAATGGAAAATAATATGAATATTTAGGCACTCTGTATGGAAACAATCTCATTGGGGTAATGGTGGGAGAGAGTCACTCCTATCATCACAAATGTTAAATTGAAGTTTTGAGATCATACTATGCAATTTAATGCAACTCGAAACATAAGGAGGAATTTTAAATTTGAGATTCATTTTAAACAGGCAATTTTGCCCACTTTGATGTCTAATTTATTATGACCATTTATTATACTATATTACTGCCTCGCCAAACTCAGTCAACATTCTGCAGGTTTCCCTTCTTTTTGATAAAATACTTCAATAGTGATTCCCAGTTCTCAGTTTGGTAGTTTGGTAGTTTGGTAGTTTCCAATGACCTGTTTCTGTCCCACATATGGGAAATTTATGAATGCATTGCTAACTGTACACAACTCGAAGTCTAAGAGTTCACTCCTTTGCGTTAATAATCGTTGAGAACATTTTTCACAGTGAAGGCTCGAGGTGAGGCAAAAACGTGGTCTGATTATGACATCTCGGCCATTTTAGTAATATCAGAACTAACCTATTGGTGTGTGCCAAACAAGACATAATAGAAACATGTATGTACAAGGCCGGCGTAACGTGCACATCAGCATTGTCGTACTGTATTTCACAGTACTGAAAAACAGATATTGAAAACAGAAACCCAAAGTCTGACTTGTAGTGTTTCATCGTAACGTCGAGACAAACATATATATAAGCAATATCAAGTAACAGTGCTTAACATGTACACCTATCATTCATTGGAAAAGAAATATCCTTAACTTTTTATTATTATTTTTTGTTTCATTCCATAGTTTCGTTGGTTTGTTTCAATGGCATTATATGCTCGAAAGCTTATAAGGCCTCGATATAAATACCATTTCACCACAAAACATATCACGATTCATATATTCAGATTATTGTGAAAGTGAAAGTTTGACAGTCAGCATGGGTTACGAATCAGTTATGTTATTTACATGTGCAGATTCGTATGCGCCCATATGACCTTGTCAAATAGTTACACTAACAATTTGACAAAATGCTATGATACATGTGATAAATCACTTTGTCACAATTTTGCCACAGGAATGTGCATCTGTCTTTGGGTAGTTGGGTAGTTTTAATCTATAAACAAAATAATAGAATATGTTAAAGTCATATTTAAGGAAGTATATAATTGGGGTCATATCTAATGCTTTAGGTTTTTTACAGGTATATGTGGCATTCCAGCTGATGTATGTGCCAAGACGATGTATAAAGCGGTAAACGAGTTCATCGCTAACAAGTCATCAGCAGATTCATTGTGCGATATCCGGGTCATCGGTCTTGACTGGGACACCATGGAGATATTTCAGAAAGTCTTTGAGGAGAAAGGTTCTTCTGGTAACCAAGATACCGCTATCTATGCTGAAATTGATGACGACGATGATGATTCATCCGATGGCTGATATATACAATAGTTAATTTTCAAAACCTCTTTGACTGATTCATAATAATTATATATCCAGCGGTCAGATCGATATTTCAATAAAGCTTATCAATGTTCATTATCATCATTCACTCTTTGATCACCCTTGTAAATACGTCGTCCTAAACTTACACGCTACGAAACTTGAAGACTTGCGGAATATTGCAACAATTCTCTTTGAAAGTCAAAAGTAAATATCAGTTGCCATCATAGTAAAATTGGTATAAGTAAAGTCAAAGAAATTTCAACGAAACAAGGCCGTTGTTTCTTTGCTAAGTTGGAACTGAAAACTTAATTTTCGAATTTCAATTTTCGTTCCCGAGATAAAGGGCTTTTTTAATTCACATTTGGCTTTCACTCTTTAAATGAATAGGTATCCTGTTACTTTTGCATGCCACAAGTCATGCATAATCTGCAAAACGGTATCAAGTTAATGGCTCTTTGTGCCTTATCGAAATCATTTGCTAAACCTGAATTTACATGTTTTTCGTTATTTTGGCGCACTGGTCGTCTAAATAAATATGAAAACAAGAGAAGGCAAGGTCCATGTCAGGAATATTTAGACATTTACAGTCATCAGTAGCTAGTCATTTAACAATGTAAATCTCTGTAAACTACAGTCGTTATGCATGGATACATACATACATAACAAGCACGTCAATTGATAAAAAGTGTACAAGAACCTATGCGACATAGGCCAGATTAAGTGTATATCGTGAATTTCAGATTCTTTTCCAGCGAATCAGGTACCCAGAAGTATACTTGAAATTCGTTGTGACTTTGAAATTCACAATGAAGTTACCACTTCCTTTCCAATTCCTGTTTTACAACTCATCTTCTTATCAATCATGTTTATCATTAGAAGAGCGTTGGTAGAAATAATTCTCGACAGAATATTTACATTTTCACCGTGAGTTCGAGAGCCTGTTTGATTTACTACAATATATTTACACATGATGTATGCTTTATTATTTCCAATAAATAGATGGTTTTGTGATCAGATAATTCTGTAATTTTGTACTAAGAATTTGTAAGTAGCAACATCTCATGACCATGCTTCTTTATAGAATCAGAATATTTACATGCATTATCACTGATCCCAAAACAAATACATTGATTGATATTTAAACCCAAACTCGAAGATATTTGACTTTAAGCTGCTTGAGTTTTATTTCATAGTGATATTTACAAGAAAAGCTGCGATCACTCACTATTTGGTATATAATGGTCTTGTTGTTGTACATGCCAAAGTCATACGCGTCGGGATTGAAAAGAAATTGCGAAAATGGGTGCCATATTTTATAACGTGGGGCCTACTCAAACACTGTGGCTCTAATTCAGGTATGCACTCGGTTTTATTTACCAATTTGGTATGTTAGAAACCTTTTTACTTGTCAGATAGAGCTACTGGAACTGAAAACTTTCAAATGCTCGTAAAATGTCCTGCTTTAGCCGTCATACTCTCCAAGCCGGTATCAAACAATGCCTACTATTACTGCTTGAAGTCACAACATTAAACCCTAACGTGTACTTGTATTCTAAGATCAATTTTCTGATACTTCACAAAGGTATTGATAAGAGCAGCCTATTAGAAAAAAGTGTTTAAAATGGTGTTATCGTTCTAGATTTTCAAGATAAAATTGTGTAAAACACAGTCTATCGAAATAGTATCGATGCAGCCATTCTTTCATGGTGCCTTCCGATGAAAATACAACTGTTCCACATACATACGTTAGCAAAGCCACTAATGAAGCCTTCGTACGTTTTACAATTGTATCTACGCCGAAACAAAACGATGGTGCTTCAAACGTAATTGGCTTCCCACTTCTTTCAAGGCTGAATCAAGAGAAGAGAAGGCATGAAATCAAGTGATCCCTTGCAATGTAGCTGAAAAGTTTGCTTGTCATATTCCCTGTCTTTCGACTGAGACCAATAATATAATAAATGCATGAAGATCACTACAATACCCTTAGATTCGGAGGGTTCTCCACGTCGACTTCGTGACATCTTTCAACGTTGTAGAGGTCTACATTTGACTTCAATGTGCGACTGCGCAGAGAAGAGAAGTGGCTGTTGAGCTCACCTAATGTTGGACAAAACCATTACATCACGGGGTGCCACTTTCTCTGCCGAGAAATTGAGCTTTAGTATCACAAAGTCTTCGACAAATTGGGCCTTGTTTACGACGAATAACTGAATGAATACGCGAATAGCTGACAAGTAAATCAAACCGAATGAATGAAAATCGACGAATGAAAAACATAATGAATTTTCCTTTGATGTGAAAGACCTTTTTGCAGTAGGTGAACGGCCTTTCCAGAGTTGAATGCCCTTTCCCGGGGTTAGAGCCCTTTAAAATTCATATTAATGTCATCAAATAATGTGTGCGCTGTTTCCGGGCATTTCCGAGGATTACATTGTGGTCAGCAGCCAAGTTAATCTCATTTTATAGAAACCACTTGGAAGGAGCGTAGATTTAAAAAACTGAACGAGTGCGAAAATGACAATCATCGGATCGCGGTTCCGAGGCTGGCCGTCAAATAACGAAAAATGCCCGTATGTGAGCAGATCAGTCTGCAATGCATCACCGCGATGAAAAACAATACTATCGCCAATCTGAGGGGATCACTGTTCAACAGCTTCATATAAGGTTCTTTTTATGATATTTATTCATTTATGATAATCAGTTTACGAGTCATCCCAGCAGTTGCAAGGAAGAGAAGACACTGTGTTTTTAAATACACATAATGTTGTCAACTTGAAGAGATGACAGGAATAGTGCTGGTACCCCTACACGCTGCAATGGTTTATGCCGTCTGTGTCCACATCTAATAGCATCTCATATTAACAAACGGGCCAATTTAGGAATCACTCATTAGATTTTGGATTGGATCGGTTGTAAATGGAAACGAATTTGTAGAGCACGATTGCCACAGAATATAAACTTTTTGCATCCCATGAAAAAAACGGTGTTTGGCAAATAAATATGCCTACTGTTGAAGGGAGTGATGAAAAGTGTATTTATTCTGGCTACCCCATAAGATCTACAGGTGTCACTAAATAGTGCCCTAGGTTAAGTTTTCCCAACAAAGTGTTCCCTGTGACATAGATATCAAATTGAATATTAGTTGTGCAGTTAATATTTATCGCAGGTGTACGGCAAAGCAATTACCTGCATGGTACCAGTAAACAAACCAACAAAATATGTTTCGGTATTCTGCCTTGCCTTATTTAACACCGCCGACCCTTAACTTTGCTTTGCAATTTTAACAAGCATTTGCGATTTTGCTAATGTTGACAGTTTTTCGTTAATCGCACCCATTAATAATGAACAACTTAGAAATGTCCGACCGACCTACAGTATTTCCTAAAAGCATGTTGACGAATATTTTTGGTGTTTGACCCGTCTGTTACAGATAGTTTCTATGATATAAGGACTACCAGGTTATGGTATCGTCTTACTGCATTCAACATCAGAAGCCAGAGACATATTGTGTTCCTCGTCTGTAATTTTATATATTTTAATATTGTAGTCAATTTATATTCAGATATGAATTATATCGGTCACACTTCCTTACGTTTCTACATAACAGCGCAAGTGAGAATACGGCGTCAACTCTTCCTCTTCGGAAACCGTCAGCTCACTGGAAAAAACCAAGCGGCGCCGACAGAAAGTTTGGCACACCATATATACCCAACGGTTACGGGTGGTTAATATAAAACGTAGGTACCATACTTAGAGTTTAGTCGGTGATGTTTATCAATCAAAACATATTTGAATCATGTAAAACATGCCGGTGAAAGAGTCTGCGCACATTTCCTTGTTGAGGCGTGTCTCAGTCGATTGTGGATATTGATAGATGAGATTTGATACGGGTAGACATGTGGTTTGCTCGGCAAATGTAGGTCAATCGTGATATGGGGCGCTTACGTAAAGGTTATTCAAAACCGTTTATAGGCAAGACTCAGAAAACACATAAATTGCTTATCATCAACACTGTCCCTTCACAAAAGTGGAGGACCGTGTCATCAAAGTCCATTACTTTAAAGCCACAATAGCTGCGAATTTGTATGCATTATTTTCATGATTTTCATGATGTTATTTTCAAACCGAAGTTGGTTCGTTTGAATGTGCTATCTGAAGGATGTGTATAGATGTATCACTGCTTGCTTATTTGGACCATGCCTACACATTTTTGTATAGGTTAAAAATAAACAGGTGCCGCCCCATGAAAAAGTATAAAAATGCAGTATTTCCTGCACGTGATCATACAAGAAACTAGCATGATGCCATTTATTTGAATGCACAACACACGATGGCAACATTTTGTTGTTGTAATCTTAATTGTCTCTGTAACAGTCATGATTAGTTTTTGAAAATAGCGGGAAATCTAAAATGATGTTAAAACGTTGAACCTTCATGCCACCACTGTATTGACTAACTGTCCATGAATTATTTGTGGAATGATTAACTGTTATTTATTTACCACCACTTACGACAATATCATATACTTTGTCAGTCTTAAACGGGACTTATTTAAAGACAACTCTTGGAATACTGACGATATTTAAAGAAAACTCTTGGAATACTGAGGATAGTTTGAGATCGATTTATTACACATTCGCAGCTATTGTTGCTTTAAGTAGTCTAAAGAAACTTTTCAGTTAAAAGCTCATGCCTGCTAGTTAATCAGCTAATAAAAAGAGAATACAATTAATATTATTAGTAGTTTATTGTACTAACGAGTAATTCTGTCTATACACAAAGCATTGCTACCCCGGATACTTGATGTCGTGGTATTTTCGATTATATTGGCATCTGACTATGTACAGTATATCCATCCATAGCAACATAATGAAATGACTCAAAACACCATCAAGAATCAAGTTACGATTTCACAGAAATAGGACCAAAGAACGCAGTATAAGTTGTAGCGATGATGATTGTGATAATAAAAAGCCCTTTTACAATTTTAAAGAATAGAATGGCCGAGACACAACATCAATTAAGTAATTAGTAAAATATTCAAATTGTAATTCAAATTTGTCTAAGAATGTTCTCCTTACGATGCAAAACACCTGATACAAAATTCAAACATATCTTCATGAATATCAAACCATCCGTCTTTTTCATGAGTCCTGTTGTACGCAGTGAAGTTCTTCGATTTTTCTGTGTGTTCATTTTTCAAAACCACTATGTTTCTAAAATCCCTGGCACTTCTCTCTCGGTGTGCTAAAGGTTGAGGCAATTCTGAAAATAATGAGATGTAAATGATGAAAAGTGAGAAGCGGATGAACTGTTTTCTTGTTGAGATTTGTTTTTTTTAAGTCAAATCAATGGTTTCATAGTATTATCACCATTATTTACTTTCGTCTACAACAGCACTGTATTGACTAACTGCCATGAATTATTTATGGAATGATTCACTGTTATTTATTTATTTATTTTGTCTTCTGGAAAGCTGTCAAAACAATATCCACATGAAGGAATTTGATCTCATACTCGTGTTTGCAAATAAAATCAAAACTGAAAAATAGTGATATTCGTGATTGTTTTCCTTCGCGCACATCAAGTTTATCATTTGTTGAGGTCGTAATAAGAATTCATGTTCTCAATTTGCTGAGCCTTGTTTCTTCTTTCTTGGAGACCTACCAACGTATGACATTTCTTTAACACAGTATGAAGTCTACAAAGTGTACTTACATCGCCTGAACAATCTCCTGACAGCACCAATCATTCTAAACCAAGCGATGATACTGTCACTACAAGCTATGTCACGTGACCTTTCGTCCTCTTCAGTATCCTTGATATCCGCCGCTGCCTCGGAATCTGAATCTGAATCTGAATCTAAAGCAATATCAACAAATTCTGCCTCCTCCTCACCCTCACGAAACGCTGTGTGCTTTTCAAGAGTCGTGTCGTGAAATTCTGCAGCCACGTCAACACATGGTACCCAAACGTCATCAAATTTTGAATCAGCTTCTATACCTTCACAGGCTCCTTCAAAATTACAAAATTCAGCGTCTGTGTGTTTAAATGCTACCTCCATAGCATTCAGTTCTTCCTGTAGGCTGAGCTCATTGCCATCGTCATCGTCATCACTTTCTGCATTGAAAAGAAGAAAATACGGGTTCTTTAGACATTCGAAGTTTTTTCAAGTTTTGTTGCATCAATCAGAAAGAAAGTCAAAAAGAGGCAGAAGGAAGGGATATTGAATAAATGATCTAGTGATGAAGGTCTCTCAGTAACAGACATCAAGACAGGCACAATGATATAAACACCAATCTGAAGATGTCGCGTTGCGTCGTCATCGCTTTAAAAAGTCAATCGACTGGACGTACCAACGTGAGTTTCAAGTTTATTTCCTTCTTCTTCTTCCTGTTCCTTGTCATCTTGTGCTGACGAATTAGCTGATAAGGGAAGACCAGTAAGCAAGTAAGTAAGCATCTAAGTAAGATATCATTGCAGCAAAACTGCATTAACTTCGTAAGAGATAGGTATAAGTCAATGTTAATTAGAGTTGAATTATGTGTTCAGGAATATTATCTAAAGATAAATGAGGTTTAAGAGGTCGAAATTAATATGAAATTTGACCTGTTCAACAGTTAAGAAAATGCTATAACAACCTGAAAACAATACTGAAAAATTCGCCTCTGTTCACCTAAAGAATAGCGCCATCAATGTTCATTACAGTTTTGATTTCACTGTCCTACAGACATGTCGTTGGAGGTCCTTTAATATTTGGTTCGAGTGTTTGTAGATTAAAAATTACAAATTAGCTCGCTTTTAATTTACCAGAGGATGCTCCAATCTCAGGAGGTACAATATTTTCATTCACTGCAGGCGTGATATTTTTTGCAATCCATAGATTGTGAAGATACCCCTTGCTCTGTGTCGATGACGCTGATTTATCATCTTCGTCCTGATCATCAGACAACGACTCTTTCCTTGCTGCTGGCAACTCCTCTAATTTTTCACACTCTGCAGAGAGCGACGTCTGGCCAGAAGTTACACACAAGTCAGCATTGTCACCTCTCTCTAAATTTGCAGTCCTAGACGCCGTTAGGGCTTCAGCCTGCTTGTGTTGCTGGTTACTTCCGATATTCTCAGCGGTCGAAACGAACTGGACTCGGGATCTCCTTCACATGATGAGTCCAATGGAATCGACTCGTATTGTTCCCCTTGAATACGTTTGGCAGCGTCTGCTGCGATATTTTCGAGTATTCGCTGATTTTGTAGGCGCTCGTAAGTTCCCATATCCAGCATGGTTGGCAAGGTTTGTGTCAGGTCCCTGTATTGATCTTTGCTGGTACATTGAATCTGTATAGTCTGTATAAGCCGAAGAGTAAGTGGAATTTAATAATCCTGATAGTGGTATGTTCTTTTGATGATTAACGTATATGGTTGAACGGTTGTGCTTTGTTTGAAATGACATGAAAAGAACTTTACGCTTTTATTTTATTCCGATTTTGGTGTCATCGATTATGTGAAGTTTACATCTACAAACAACCTCTCTTATACATCTGTATTGCCAGAACACCCAAATAAATAGAGGTAACGAGTATAGGAGTGGAATAAATACAATGTGTGTATGTCGTAGATGTATACCAAGAAATATTGGTACCGTTCCATGAATTGCTACACTTACGAACAACAATATTAGTCCCAATACTGTAACTATGAAGGGGTGGGGAAGGGGGTTCACGCGAAATGACGTGTGCCGAAGATATCGAAATGCCAACGTTGGAAGCATCATGCATTGCTATCTGAAAAGCACATTTTACAATTACCAAACACGGTTTCAACTTTTGCTTGCAAGTTGGTAGAAACGTTGCAAAGTTTGTCAAGTTTCGTCTTGTACAAAATTCTCAAAGTTGTCTTACCATATCGGGAAATACAGAAACCAAGGTAATCTTTAGGAATTTCTTTCTGAAGCCTCGATTGGTTGGATGCGGCTTAATCTTCATTTCTGTGTAATTTACAAAGCTGTATCCAGCCGCATTATCCATGGTTTCCTGAAAATATAACATTTAACAAGTAGCAAACAACAAATCGCATTAATTTTGAGAAAGATTTGTCAACAAATCGATTCACTAAGAGGGAAAAGTTGAAAACAAAGTTGACAGAACACAAGCAGTTAATTTATAACATCATTGTTCATGTCTGTCGTCATTCTTTAAGCTTTTATAGCAGCGATGTGTTTGTTTTGTAGATTCGCACTTTTCGTAAATCCAGTCGAATGCGTAGATATCTCTTTGCAAAGATTATCATTGACGAAATAAATGATTAACAATTTCACTGAGCAGATGTTCTCTGTAAGTCTCCGTAGATGTAATTGTTCATTCCTGGATAACACTGAAAAGTCCAATGTTGCTTACCTTCTTAGCAAGGCGTAAGTCTGCCGGAAATCGAAGTTCGAGAAACCTTTTCTGCCAAGAACGCAGCAACCCATGCCTTGACTTTACTTTCACTTGACCTTTGTAGATTACACTTCCAGGCTATAGGAATTAAAACAGTAAGGCATACATTGAAACATGTTACAGAAACTTCCACCCAAGTTAAACTCTTCATCGTTGGTTTAATTCAAAATTTAATTTGGTTTACATGATGCAGTCTGAACTAATTTCACTGTAATGAGGGCTACACATCTTTGTTCCGTGTGAAATAAAATTAAAGTTTCACTAAGGAACAACATAATGTATTCATCATTGCTCGTAATAAGTTATTTCCTGTGAGCAAAATTCCCAAAACAGCGACTTTGCTTTGATACAGTGCCATGGCAGGGGAAATCCTTTCGGATGTATGTGACTACGAAAATAGTTTATGATCATTCGGAATTATGAAACAAAATATTAAAAAATTAACAACTGTAATAATCTCATTAATGTGGTGATTACTTTTTCGGGAAATAAGGCGCACTTTCTTCGGTAAAGTTATGGAAGACTCGGTCAATAGAACGTTGTTGTGTTGATATCCTTACCGAATATAAACTTGCCAGCGCATTGATGTTAAGAAAAGTATCTCCGGCCTCCATGAAATCGATGAATTGATCGTCAGCGCTTTCCATTCTTCTTACAATACTAGGAAGTACTCTGATGATAAAATGATGAACACTGATAAAATCAAAACCTTCTGATGAATCAGAATTCAACAGCAAAGAAGAGCATTCGGTAGACACAAGTGTTACGCATCGAATAAACTAAGTATGGAATAAAGAACGTTCCGTTGTTCTCTTGTTGTTGCTATAGCAGCACCATCAATGGTTCTTCTGCGGAATAAAAGAGGATGCGAAGTGTTCCAAAGTCTCGGAATGTCAAAGTGATCACGTCATTGCGCGCGGCATAAACCAACGACGCGTACTACGGAACTACACGTTCTTTCTATGAGCGTTTGTGCACGTGGTTTAGAAGCACTTGTACCGTGTACGCGTGACGACACGGCGGTGCCGATTTGGTCGAAATTTTAACCAATATCTGTTTAATTATTCGTGTAACCCAATAGTCTTGCCAAAAGAGTACGCATACATGATATGAAAGGAAGACCCACCATTTCCCAAGATTTCGTTCAAAGCAAACACTGGAAAATTTTAGATATGCGTGTTTCATAAAAACCTACATAATCACTCGCTGCAAAAATAGGCCTAGATAATTTTACAGGTATGAATTTTCAGGAATGCGATGAAAATATCTCCGGTCAGCATTATTTGGAATGTAAAGACATCTGTCTAATATGTCTATGTACTTGTTGAATGCTAATACACTGTGTTATTTCTATACCGTTGACGAGAGATATTTTTGTCCTTTTTTGAATACTTTCCAAATTTGATATATTGGCACAGAAATCTGACACATCCATACTTTGAGTTTCATAATTAGATTAGCGTTTATATGAATATTCAATAGATAATTTAAATTTTGAAATTTACTTCTGATAGATGAGCATGTTGATTGAAAATGACATGCATTTCACTGTTTTACTGAGTTTTCAATAAATGACAAGATAAGCATTGCAAGTTGTCTTCAGATTCCTCCAGATTACATTCAGACTAATAAGTTTTGGAATTTAGAAAAGCAGCACACAACGATGAAGGTCATGAAAAAACAGGTGGACTAATTAGACGCAGTGTTGAATAAATCCAATCAAAAGCCATCCATGAGGAAATTTGCCGAAAGCAACTTTTTTAACTTTACGGGAACTTTCCTCACTTCTATTTCCAAAGGCAATTATCTCCTCATACAGCACTGAAAACTGACCCCGTTGTTTCAATTTATTTGGTCATTTAATTTATTAAATCAACCTGTGTCAACGAAACGTTTTATTCAAGCTTGAACGTTAACAGAGAATAAGTTATGTACGAGATAAACACTGCCCTCAGTGTAGGTTTACCCTCAGACAGGTGAAATGCATCCACTTCCGACGACGTGCAAGCAAGTCCCCCAAGTGGTGTTTCCAGAGCAGTTTTTTTTTTTAACCGATGTATGTATTGATGTGAAATAGTTTGGCTGGAATTTCGCTAAAGAGTTATCATAGAAAAGCCAGCGGCTCGATAAATGAGTGGACTTAAGCAAAACGCAAGAAAATAGTTTGGGATCTCAACGGATGTACCTGCTTAAGCCTGCCGCACACGAGAGAAACGTTGAACAAACTATCAAAAGTGTTAGGTACTTTTTCCTCTTCGTCGCGAACAAAATTTCTCAACGTGTGCTATAGAGACAGCATTTTCCTCGCATGTGTAGACGACTCAGTGTGTGCGGTCCATACTTTCAAACAGCGATTCAATGACAACGTAGTCGATGCATTGCAATTGTAGTCTGCATTTCTAAAACGATAAGTATCAGATATGTTACGTACAGGCATCTAAATGTTGACATTTAATCAGCAAGTGTTAAGATCAACGTGGAATTCTTTGTTCTAAATGCTGGAGGGACGTATACTGTCATGTGATTTCCCCTCATGCACTTAGCAAAAAGACGCGGAGAAAATTGCTTTCTCCGGCGTTCACTTTGAAGAATTTTGAATGAATCTTTGCAAAAAAAAGTTATTTTTATTAAAATACATCGTATGGTTATGTGCAACGGCACCTTTGCTAGCAAGAAAACACGAATGAACATTGACTCAGCTATATTCTCTCGTGTGCGACAGGCTGGCGATGAGACATGACTTTTCTCAACACATCTTGAGTCTACAGCGCCCTCACTATAGCAGTCGAGACCTGGTTCAGTGCCCTTGTCGGTCCATTGCCTGTGGAACCATCGCAAGCCGACCCACAATGCGTGATCTGCAGTGATCTACCATACAAATGCGGGTCATTGACCACAATAATAATTAGCCTCAGCAATTTATTCTTTTCTTGAATGGTATAATTTAGACACAGAATTGAAAACCTGGTCTTATAATACTAGTGACAGAAATATTCAAGTTACCGATAACCTTTGAGACACTGAACTGTGCAGAACAAGATAAACCTCTGGAAATAATTCCTCAATTCTGTCAACTTCTGCTTACATTTGTTTGAATGCAAATGAAATTAGACACTTACAGTCGTTTTTCAGTGGCAGTCATTTCTTGGTCAATAATTCTACTGAAAAGTACTACTCGGCAATCATCAGTGCAATCATATTTTTGGTTATGTCGCGTTCGTACTTAGGGAATCACGAGTTTAGGTACCAGTCTGGATCGTAATGTTTTCAGTTACTGAGAGCTAACACACCAAGATGTAGATTGTAACACAACCGTATACTTTATTACAAGATGCGACCGTATCCTTCACCGTCAAGGTCTGATCTGTAATCATCTAGTCTAAATTCTCTTCAAAGTTAAATACGTCTCTAAATCTTACATAATTACAATGGTTATCACGTAGTTACTTTTCCCGCAAGTCTTTGTTTCCTAAAATTAAACAAGATCACACTATGGAATATCCAGTTCTCGATTGTTCTATTGAAATCTTAACAAACAATTGATTTAAAATATCACACTATCTCTTATCTCCTATCGTACGATTTTGAGTCAATGACCTCCACACGCCTTGGCCACGGGAGGGCCGCTTCAATATGAAAACTCTACAGGGGAGGGCATTACAGTTGAAGCAAAAAAAATCATTTTTCGTTTGAAATCAGAAACTTTCGGTTAAACATACATACATACATGCATGCATACATACATACATACATACATACATACATACATACATACATACATACATACATACATACATACATACATACATATCTGGCAAGTGTGATGGTAAAGCAAAATAACACAATATCAAATTTGTACAGAACCGTGTACTTTTTTAATTACAAAGAAAAATAAATATTTACATAAAAAATCTTAGAAGCTCAAACTTAGCGTGACCAGGTGACCTATCAAAAAATACACGACTCAACTGAAAGATAAACTCGACAAATGACGGTACTGGGATTTTTATGCGGTATATCTCTCGAACGACAGTTTACAAAGAAGAGTGCATTGCCTCGAGAGTCCCGACGGAGCACAAGTAGGATATTCGCAGGTAAAATTCCTAATTCTAGGACAGTTCCCATCAAGGTGACGTCATCTTAAGAACTCCATAATAACCTCGAAAGTTTAGAATACTTCAAGCAGAATACCCACAGACAAAATACCGAAAACTAGGACATTCCCAATCAAAGTTGCGTACTCATGAAAACTCCTATAACAGCACTTTCTCTACAGACCGCCGGCAGAGACTACAACTATAATATCTGTTGACAGTAACGGTACCACATGTAGAAAATTACAACAGGATTGGATCAAAAGGTTTTTCAACACTGAGACAGCATGACATGCTAATCCAGTACTTGTAACAGGCTCACGACGTGGTAGAATGCGTGTTTTTAGACAACGAAAAATGAATAATTAGTAAACACCTGGTCACGCAGAATGTTCAAAATAAAAGAGCTAGAACAAGGTGCATCTGGTCAGTTATTAAAGTGAAATGATAACATCCTTTATTGTCAACTGCAATTGAAATGATAATTATTATTAAAATTTAAAATGTAGGTTTTATGTGCTAAAAAACTTACACCTTTAATACCCGCTCACATAAAAGATGGGAAAACCAAACTAGTAAATTACACAACAGAGAAGTAAAAAAGAAAGACAGCAGTAAGAATACAAACCAGAGCATAGAACGTACAGTAAATTGATGTAACTCTGATAAAAAAGAATTGTGGTTCAGTTGCCGTTACGAATTACTGACGCAATCAAAACAAAATGAAATAACTACCAAGTATTTTCGGAGAAGTTTCATAAATGTAGATTGTTACAGTCAAGAATAATTTAACTTTACATGTGTGCTAAAAAATATGCAAAATTATAACTTACAAACACCTTGAGAGTGATTCTTTTAAGAAATTAAGGTGAAAAGAGTGACACTGAACTATTCGGGAATGGAATAATAAGACCGAAAGATAGCGAAATTAACACTTCAAATCGACGAGTGAAAATTTGAACAACATTATGAGTGACAATAGCGTCAATGGCGTCCACGATGGTCAAAGTCAACGCCAAGGCCATGTCACACAGTGTAACCTCCACAAATGTAATAATCTCCACAAATGTAATATCAACCACAATTGTAATAAAATCAACCACAAATGTAATAAAATAGTCAACCATAAATGTAACAACCCGCAACCACAAATGTAATTAAAGCTGCAAGCAGCGTTTGCGGGGCCCAAGCGGATAACATGGTTGAAAGATCTTGCACTAATGATATTATGTGCAAATTCGATCTTGGAAAAGTATGATTTTGAACATCATCTCATAGTTACTGTACGTGTCAGTGGGAATTGCATGTTTTACGTAAAATCCAATATGGCGGCGAAATATGAAGGATGTAGCACTTGTGGTTACTGAGTTATGGACATATACTCACATTTACGGGCAAAGGTCATCGAGGTCACGTGACATTTTGTCAAAAAAATTGTAAAGCTTAGTTATCCCTATATACCAAAAATCAGACCTCTAGCTCTATTGGCTGGCTCAGAATTAGATATGCGCATAATTAATGAGGTACAGCATGTGGTGTCATAAGGTCTCCCATCATACCAAATATGAAGGCTGTAGCACTTGTGGTTACTGAGTTATGGATATATACGTATATTCAAGGTCAAAGGTCATCAAGTCACGTGATATTTTGTCAAAAAATTGTATTGCTAAGTTATCCCTATATACCAAAAATCAGACCTCTAGCTCTTGGCTGGTTCAGAATTAGATATGCGCATAATTAATGAGGTACAGGATGTGGTGTCATAAGGTCTCCCATCATACCAAATATGAAGGGTGTAGCACTTGTGGTTACTGAGTTATGGACATATACGTATATTCAAGGTCAAAGGTCATCGAGGTCAAGTGATATTTTGTCAAAAAAATTGTATTGCTAAGTTATCCCTATATACCAAAAATCAGACCTCTAGCTCTATTGGCTGGCTCAGAATTAGATATGCGCATAATTAATGAGGTACAGGATGGGGTGTCATAAGGTCTCCCATCATACCAAATATGAAGGCTGTAGCACTTGTGGTTACTGAGTTATTGACATATACGTATATTCAAGGTCAAAGGTCATCGAGGTCACGTGACATTATGTCAAAAAAATTGTATTGCTAAGTTATCCCTATATACCAAAAATCAGACCTCTAGCTCTATTGGCTGGCTCAGAATTAGATATGCGCATAATTAATGAGGTACAGGATGTGGGTCATAAGGTCTCCCATCATACCAATATGAAGGATGTAGCACTTGTGGTTACTGAGTTATTGACATATACGTATATTCAAGGTCAAAGGTCATCGAGGTCACGTGACATTTTGTCAAAAAAATTGTAAAGCTTAGTTATCCCTATATACCAAAAATCAGACCTCTAGCTCTATTGGCTGGCTCAGAATTAGATATGCGCATAATTAATGAGGTACAGCATGTGGTGTCATAAGGTCTCCCATCATACCAAATATGAAGGCTGTAGCACTTGTGGTTACTGAGTTATGGACATATACGTATATTTAAGGTCAAAGGTCATCGAGGTCACGCGATATGTCAAAAAAAATTGTAATGCTAAGTTTTCCCCATATACCAAAATCAGACCTTTAGCTCTTTTGGCTGGCTGAGAATTAGATATGCGCATAATTAATGAGGTACAGGATGTGGTGTCATAAGGTCTCCCATCATACCAAATATGAAGGGTGTAGCACTTGTGGTTACTTAGTTATGAACATATACGTATATTTAAGGTCAAAGGTCATTGAGGTCACATGACAATTTGTCAAAAAAATTGTATTGCTAAGTTATGCCTATATACCAAAAATCGGACCTCTAGCTCTATTGGCTTGCCCAAAATTAGATATGTGCATATTTAATGAGGTACCGGATATGGCACCATAAGGTCTCCCATCCTACCAAATATGAAGGATGTAGCACTTGTGGTTCCAAAGTTATGGACGTATATGTATATTTGAGGTCAAAGGTCATCGAAGTCATGTGACATTTTGTTAAAAAAATTGTTTTTCGTAGTTATCCCTATATACCAAAAATCTGACCTCTTGCTCTATTAGATTGCCAGAATTAGATATGACTCTTACATAAGCCAGAATAAGCCATTTGTATAGCTTAGCTGCAGAGGTATAGGGGAGGTCAAAGGTCATTGAAAAATCAGAAAAATAATACTTTAAAAATTTTCTTCTCAAAAACTGCCTGGTTAATTTCCTTGAAATTTATTATATAGCATCTAGTAGTGTGGCCTATAAAGTTTGCGAAAAGATTTTGGTGTTAGTTCTTGAGAAGAAGTTTTTGAATGATTAAATTGCGATTTTTCGAAAAATCCAATGTGGCGGCCAAATCATGTGACCGATCCAAATGTCTTTCGCAAACTTAAAAGAGATCACTCTAAGGATGACATGAGTAAAATTTCAGTTAAATCGGTGTGTTTGTTCTGGAGAAGAAGATTTTTAATGATTAAATTGCGATTTTCGTAAAATCCAAGATGGCGGCCAAATCATGTGACCAATCCAAATGTCTTTCGCAAACTTGAAACAGATCACTCTAAGGATGACATGAGTAAAATTTCAGTTAAATTGGTGTGTTTGTTCTGGAGAAAGAAATTTTTAATGATTAATTGCGATTTTCGTAAAATCCAAGATGGCGGCCAAATCACGTGACCGATCTAAACGTCTTTCGCAAACTTGAAAGAGATCACTCTAAGGATGACATGAGTAAAATTTCAGTTAAATCGGTGTGTTGGTTCTGGAGAAGAAGATTTTTAATGATTAAATTGCGATTTTCGTAAAATCCAAGATGGCGGCCAAATCACGTGACCGATCCAAACGTCTTTCGCAAACTTGAAAGAGATCACTCTAAGGATGACATGAGTAAAATTTCAGCTAAATCTGTATGTTGGTTCTGGAGAAGAAGATTTTTAAAATTAAATCGGTATTTTTTGAAATCCAATATGGCCGCCAGGTCACGTGACCAATCGAATTTGTATACCCAGGTGCACGAGATCTCATAGGTACCTATTAGCCCTGCAAGTTTTAGAAGTTTGCAGTAAGCGGTGATTGAGTTCTAAGTCGACAAAAAAAGAGCGGAAGAAGAAGAAGAAGAAGAAGAAGAAGAAGATTAAAGCTGCAAGCAGCGTTGGCGGGGCCCAAGCGGTTGCCATGGTTGAAAAATCTTGCACTAATGATATTATGTGCAAAATTCGAGCTTGAAAAAGGAGGATTTTGAACATCATCTAATAGTTACTGTACATTTCACTTGGAATTTAATATTTGACGGAAAATCCAATATGGCGGCCAAATATGAAGGATGTAGCACTTGTGGTTACTAAGTTATGGACATATACTCATATTTAAGGGCGAAGGTCATCGATGTCACGTGACATTTTGTCAAAAAAATTGTAATGCTAAGTTATCCCTATATACCAAAAATCAGACCTCTAGCTCTATTGGCTGGCTCAGAATTAGATATGCACATAATTAATGAGGTACAGGATGTGGTGTTATAAGGTCTCCCATCATACCAAATATGAAGGGTGTAGCACTTGTGGTTACTGAGTTATTGACATATACGTATATTCAAGGTCAAAGGTCATCGAGGTCACGTGACATTTTGTCAAAAAAATTTTATTGCTAAGTTATCCCTATATACCAAAAATCAGACCTCTAGCTCTATTGGCTGGCTCAGAATTAGATATGCGCATAATTAATGAGGAACAGGGTGTGGTGTCATAAGGTCTCCCATCATACCAAATATGAAGGATGTAGCACTTGTGGTTACTGAGTTATGGACATATACGTATATTTGAGGTCAAAGGTCATGAAGGTCACGTGATATTTTGTCAAAAAAATTGTATTGCTAAGTTATCCCTATATACCAAAAATCAGACCTTTAGCTCTATTGGCTGGCTCAGAATTAGATATGCGCATAATTAATGATGTACAGGATGTGGTGTCATAAGGTCTCCCATCATACCAAATATTAAGGCTGTAGCACTTGTGGTTACTGAGTTATGGACATATACGTATATTCAAGGTCAAAGGTCATCGAGGTCACGTGATATTTTGTCAAAAAAATTGTATTGCTAAGTTATCCCTATATACCAAAAATCAGACCTCTAGCTCTATTGGCTGGCTCAGAATTAGATATGCGCATAATTAATGAGGTACAGGATATGGTGTCATAAGGTCTGCCATCATACCAAATATGAAGGGTGTAGCACTTGTGGTTACTGAGTTATGGACATATACGTATATTCAAGGTCAAAGGTCATCGAGGTCATGTGACATTTTGTCAAAAAAATTGTATTGCTAAGTTATCCCTATATACCAAAAATCAGACCTCTCGCTCTATTGGCTGGCTCAGAATTAGATATGCGCATAATTAATGAGGTACAGGATGTGGTGTCATAAGGTCTCCCATCATACCAAATATGAAGGGTGTAGCACTTGTGGTTACTGAGTTATGGACATATACGTATATTCAAGGTCAAAGGTCATCGAGGTCACGTGACATTTTGTCAAAAAAATTGTATTGCTAAGTTATCCCTATATACCAAAAATCAGACCTTTAGCTCTATTGGCTGGCTCAGAATTAGATATGCGCATAAAATCCAAGATGGTGGCCAAATCATGTGACCAATCCAAATGTCTTTCGCAAACTTAAAAGAGATCACTCTGAGGATGAGATGAGTAAAATTTCAGTTAAATCGGTGTGTTGGTTCTGGAGAAGAAGATTTTTAATGATTAAATTGCGATTTTCATAAAATCCAAGATGGCGGCCAAATCACGTGACCGATCCAAACGTCTTTCGCAAACTTGAAAGAGATCACTCTAAGGATGACATGAGTAAAATTTCAGCTAATCTGTACGTTGGTTCTGGAGAAGAAGATTTTTAAAATTAAGTCGGTATTTTTCGCAAATCCAATATGGCCGCCAGGTCGCGCGACTATTCGAAATTTCTATACCCAGGTGCACGAGATCTCATAGGTACCTATTAGCCCTGCAAGTTTCAGAAGTTTGCGGTAAGCGGTGATTGAGTTCTAGGTCGACAAAAAAAGAGCGGAAGAAGAAGAAGAAGAAGAAGAAGAAGATTAAAGCTGCAAGCAGCGTTGGCGGGGCCCAAGCGGTTAACAAGGTTGAAAAATCTTGCACTAATGATATTATGTGCAAAATTCGAGCTTTAAAAAGTAGGATTTTGAACATCATCTAATAGTTACTGTACGTTTCACTTGGAATTTAATATTTTACGGAAAATCCAATATGGCAGCCAAACCACGTGACCGATCCAAACGCCTTTCACTTTTGCAAACTTGAAAGAGATCACACTTAAGATGTTACACATAAAATTTCAGCTCAATCAGTGTGTTTGTTGTGGAGAAGAAAATTTTTATAGATTAAATCATGATTTTCCTAAATCCAATATGGCGGCCAAACCACGTGACCGATCAAGATGCCTTTCGCAAACTTGAAAGAGATCACACATAAGATGTTACATGTGAAATTTCAGTTGAATCGGTGTGTTGGTTCTGGAGAAGAAGATTTTTAAAGATTAAATCACGATTTTCGCAAAATCCAATATGGCGGCCATTCCACTGACCGATCAAGATGCCTTTCGCAAACTTGAAAGAGATCACACTTAAGATGTTATACATAAAATTTCAGCTCAATCGGTGGGTTGGTTGTGGAGAAGGAAATTTTTAAAGAGTAAATCATGATTTTCCTAAAATCCAATATGGCGGCCAAACCACGTGACCGATCAAGATGCCTTTTGCAAACTTGAAAGAGATCACACTTAAGATGTTAGATGTCAAATTTCAGTCGAATCGGTATGTTGATTCTGGAGAAGAAGATTTTTAAAGATTAAATCACGATTTTCGCAAAATCCAATATGGCGGCCAAACTACGTGACCTATCCAAACGCCTTTCGCAAACTTGAAAGAGATCACACTTAAGATGTTACACATAAAATTTCAGCTCAATCGGTGCGTTGGTTAGGGAGAAGAAATTTTTATAGATTAAATCATGATTTTCCTAAAATCCAATATGGTGGCCAAACCACATGACCGATCAAAAACGCCTTTCGCAAACTTGAAAGAGATCACACTTAAGATGTTACATGTCAAATTTCAGTCGAAGTGGCGTATTGGTTCTGGAGAAGAAGATTTTTAAAGATTAAATCATGATTTTAGCAAAATCCAGTATGGCCGCCAGGTCACGTGACCGATTAAAACGCCTTTCGCAAACTTGAAAGATATCACACTTAAGATGTAACATGTGAAATTTCAGTCGAATCGGTGTGTTGGTTCTGGAGAAGAAGATTTTTAAAGATTAAATCATGATTTTCGCAAAAATCCAATATGGCGGCCAGACCACGTGACCGATCAAAACGCCTTTCGCAAACTTGAAAGAGATCACACTTAAGATGTTACATGTCAAATTTCAGTCAAATCGGTGTATTGGTTCTGGAGAAGAAGATTTTTGAAGATTAAACACGATTTTCTCAAAATCCAATATGGCGGCCAAACCACGTGACCGATCCAAACGCCTTTCGCAAACTTTGAAGAGATCACACTTAAGATGTTACATGTGAAATTTCAGTCGAATCGGTGTATTGGTTCTGGAGAAGAAGATTTTTAAAGATTAAATTGATATTTTCGAAAATCCAATATGGCGGCCAAGGTCACGTGACCGCATGCGATTTTATCGGCAAATTCTTAAGACCTTAGGCCATGCTTGCTATACAAAAAATTTCAAATCGACTAGACCCCTGGGTATTCTGGAAAAGCCATTTTTAGGTTTTTGGAAAATCCAATATGGCCGCCAGGTCACGTGACCAATCAAAATTTGTATACCCAGGTGCACGAGATCTCATAGTTACCTATTAGCCCTGCAAGTTTCAGAAGTTTGCGGTAAGCGGTGTTTGAGTTCTAGGTCGACAAAAAAAGAGCGGAAGAAGAAGAAGAAGTAGAAGAAGAAAGTTGAATTCCTATAAAACCAATAGGGGCCCAGCCGGTAGGCTTGGGCCCCTAATTAAAGCTGCAAGCAGCGTTGGCGGGGCCCAAGCGGTTAACATGGTTGAAAAATCTTGCACTAATGATATTATGTGCAAAATTCGAGCTTGCAAAAGTAGGATTTTGAACATCTACTAGTTACTGTACTTTGCACTTGGAATTTAATATTTTACGGAAAATCCAATATGGCGGCAAAACCACGTGACCGATCAAAATGCCTTTCGCAAACTTGAAAGAGATCACACTTAAGATGTTACACATAAATTTCAGCTCAATCGGTGTGTTGGTTGTTGGGAGGAAAATTTTTAAAGATTAAATCATGATTTTCTCAAAAATCAAATATGGCGGCCAAACCACGTGACCGATCAAAACACCTTATGTAAACTTGAAAGAGATCACACTTTTTATGTTACATGTGAAATTTCAGTCGAATCGGTGTGTTGGTTCTTGAGAGAAGATTTTTAAAGATTTAATCACGATTTTGCAAAATCCAATATGGCGGCCAAACCACATGACCGATCAAAACGCCTTTCGCAAACTTGAAAGAGACAACACTTAAGATGTTACATGTCAAATTTAAGTCAAATCGGTGAGTTGGTTCTGGAGAAGAAGATTTTTAAAGATTAAATCATGATTTTCGCAAAAATCCAATATGGCGGCCAGACCACGTGACCGATCAAAACGCCTTCCGCAAACTTGAAAGAGATCACACTTAAGATGTTACTTATCAAATTTCAGTAGAATCGGTGTGTTGGTTCTGGAGAAGAAGATTTTTAAAGATTTAATCACGATTTTTGCAAAATCCAATATGGCGGCCAAACCACGTGACCGATCAAAACGCCTTTCGCAAACTTGAAAGAGATCACACTTAAGATGTTACATGTGAAATTTTAGTCGAATCGTGTTTTTGGTTCTGGAGAAGAAGATTTTTAAGATTAAATTGGTATTTTTCAAAATCCAAAATGGCGGCCAAGGTCACGTGACCGCATGCGATTTTATTGGCAAATTTTAAGACCTTAGGCCATGCTTGCTATACAAAAAATTTCAAATCGACTAGACCCCTAGGTTATCTGGAGAAGCCATTTTTAGATTTTTGGAAAATCCAAAATGGCCGCCAGGTCACGTGACCAATCAAATTTGTATACCCAGGTGCACGAGATCTCATAGGTACCTATTAGCCCTGCAAGTTTCAGAAGTTTGTGGTAAGCGGTGTTTGAGTTCTAGGTCGACAAAAAAAGAGCGGAAGAAAAAGAAGAAGAAGAAGAAAGTTGAATTCCTACGAAAACAATAGGGGCCCAGCCGGTAGGCTTGGGCCCCTAAATATTGAACTCCTATAAAACCAATAGGGGCCCAGCCGGTAGGCTTGGGCCCCTAATTAAAGCTGCAAGCAGCGTTGGCGGGGCCCAAGCGGTTAACATGGTTGAAAAATCTTGCACTAATTATATTATGTGCAAAATTCGAGCTTGAAAAAGTAGGATTTTGAACATCATCTAATAGTTACTGTATGTTTCACTTGAAATTTAACATTTACGGAAAATCCAATATGGCGGCCAAACCACGTGACAGATCAAAACGCCTTTCGCAAACTTGAAAAGAGATCACACTTAAGATGTTACACTTAAAATTTCAGCTCAATCTGTATGTTGGTTGTGGAGAAGAAAATTTTTCAAGATAAAATCATGATTTCCTAAAATCCAATATGGTGGCCAAACCACGTGACCGATCAAAACGCCTTTCGCTAACTTGAAAGAGATCACACTTAAGATGTTACATGTCAAATTTTAGTAGAATCGGTGTGTTGGTTCTGGAGGAGAAGATTTTTGAAGATTAAATCACCATTTTCTCAAAATCCAATATGGCGGCCAAACCACGCGACCAATCAAAACGCCTTTTGCAAACTTGAAAGAGATCACACTTAAGATGTTACATGTGAAATTTCAGTCAAATCGGTGTTTTGGTTCTGGAGAAGAAGATTTTTAAAGATTAAATCATGATTTTCGCAAAAATCCAATATGGCGGCCAGACCATGTGACCGATCAAAACGCCTTTCGCAAACTTGAAAGAGATCACACTTAAGATGTTACATGTCAAATTTCAGTCGAATCGGTGTGTTGGTTCTGGAGAAGAAGATTTTTGAAGATTAAATCACGATTTTCTCACAATCCAATATGGCGGCCAAACCAAGTGACCGATCAAAACGCCTTTCGCAAACTTGAAAGAGATCACGCTTAAGATGTTACATGTGAAATTTCAGTCGAATCGGTGTTTTGGTTCTGCAGAAGAAGATTTTTAAAGATTAAATAACGATTTTCGCAAAAATCCAATATGGCGGCCAGACCACGTGACCGATCAAAGCGCCTTTCGCAAACTTGAAAGAGATCACACTAAAGATGTTACATGTCAAATTTCAGTCAAATCGGGGTGTTGGTTCTGGAGAAGAAGATTTTTAAAGATTAAATCACGATTTTCGCAAAATCCAATATGGCGGCCAAACCGCGTGACCGATCCAAACGCCTTTCGCAAACTTGAAAGAGATGACACTTAAGATGTTACATGTCAAATTTCAGTCGAATTGGTGTTTTGGTTCTGGAGAAGAAGATTTTTAAAGATTAAATGGGTATTTTTCAAAAATCCAATATGGCGGCCAAGGTCACGTGACCGCATGCAATTTTATTGGCAAATTCTGAAGACCTTAGGCCATGCTTGCTATACAAAAAATTTCAAATCGACTAGACCCCTGGGTCTTCTGGAGAAGCCATTTTTAGGTTTTTGGAAAATCCAATATGGCCGCCAGGTCACGTGACCAATCGAAATTTGTATACCCAGGTGCACGAGATCTCATAGGTACCTATTAGCCCTGCAAGTTTTAGAAGTTTGCGGTAAGTGGTGTTTGAGTTCTAGGTCGACAAAAAAAAAGCGGAAGAAGAAGAAGAAGTAGAAGAAGAAGAAGAAAGTTGAATTCCTATAAAACCAATAGGGGCCCAGCCGGTAGGCTTGGGCCCCTAATTAAAGCTGCAAGCAGCGTTGGCGGGGCCCAAGCGGATAACATGGTTGAAAGATCTTGCACTAATGATATTATGTGCAAAATTCGATCTTGGAAAAGTATGATTTTGAACATCATCTCATAGTTACTGTACGTGTCAGTGGGAATTGCATGTTTTACGTAAAATCCAATATGGCGGCCAAATATGAAGGATGTAGCACTTGTGGTTAATGAGTTATGGACATATACTCATATTTAAGGGCAAAGGTCATCGAGGTCACGTGACATTTTGTCAAAAAAATTGTAATGCTAAGTTATCCCTATATACCAAAAATCAGACCTCTAGCTCTATTGGCTGGCTAAGAATTAGATATGCGCATAATTAATGAGGTACAGGATGTGGTGTCATAAGGTCTCCCATCATACCAAATATGAAGGCTGTAGCACTTGTGGTTACTGAGTTATTGACATATACGTATATTCAGGTCAAGGTCATCGAGGTCACGTGACATTTTGTCAAAAAAATTGTATTGCTAAGTTATCCCTATATACCAAAAATCAGACCTCTAGCTCTATTGGCTGGCTCAGAATTAGATATGCGCATAATTAATGAGGTACAGGATGTGGTGTCATAAGGCCTCCCATCATACCAAATATGAAGGCTGTAGCACTTGTGGTTACTGAGTTATGGACATATACGTATATTCAAGGTCAAAGGTCATCGAGGTCACGTGATATTTTGTCCAACAAATTGTATTGCTAAGTTATCCCTATATACCAAAAATCAGACCTCTAGCTCTATTGGCTGGCTCAGAATTAGATATGCGCATAATTAATGAGGTACAGGATGTGGTGTCATAAGGTCTCCCATCATACCAAATATGAAGGGTGTAGCACTTGTGGTTACTGAGTAATTGACATATACGTATATTCAAGGTCAAAGGTCATCGAGGTCACGTGATATTTTGTCAAAAAAATTGTATTGCTAAGTTATCCCTATATACCAAAAATCAGACCTCTAGCTCTATTGGCTGGCTCAGAATTAGATATGCGCATAATTAATGAGGTACAGGATGTGGTGTCATAAGGTCTCCCATCATACCAAATATGAAGGGTGTAGCACTTGTGGTTACTGAGTTATGGACATATACGTATATTCAAGGTCAAAGGTCATGAAGGTCACATGACATTTTGTCAAAAAAATTGTATTGCTAAGTTATGCCTATATACCAAAAATCAGACCTCTAGCTCTATTGGCTGGCTCAGAATTAGATATGCACATAATTAATGAGGTACAGGATGTAGTGTCATAAGGTCTCCCATCATACCAAATATGAAGGCTGTAGCACTTGTGGTTACTTAGTTATGGACATATACTCGTATATTCAAGGTCAAAGGTCATCGAGGTCACGTGACATTTTGTCAAAAAAATTGTATTGCTAAGTTATCCCTATATACCAAAAATCAGACCTCTAGCTCTATTGGCCTTCCCAAAATTAGATATGTGCATATTTAATGAGGTACAGGATGTGATGTCATAATGTCTCCCATCATACCAAATATGAAGGGTGTACCACTTGTGGTTACTGAGTTATTGACATATACGTATATTCAAGGTCAAAGGTCATGAAGGTCACATGACATTTTGTCAAAAAAATTGTATTGCTAAGTTATCCCTATATACCAAAAATCAGACCTCTAGCTCTATTACATTGCCCAGAATTAGATATGACTCTAACATAGGCTAGAAAAAGCCATTTGTATAGCTTAGCTGCAGAGGTATAGGGGAGGTCAAAGGTCATTGAAAAATCAGAAAAATAATACTTTAAAAATCTTCTTCTCAAAAACTGCCAGGTCAATTTCGTTTGAATTTATTATATAGCATCTAGTAGTATGGCCTAGAAAGTTTGCGAAAAGATTTTGGTGATAGTTCCGGAGAAGAAGATTTTTGAAGATTAAATTGGTATTTTTCAAAAATCCAATATGGGGACCAAATCACGTGACTGATCCAAATGTCTTTCGCAAACTTAAAAGAGATCACTCTAAGGATGACATGAGTAAAATTTCAGTTACATTGGTGTGTTTGTTCTGCAGAAGAAGATTTTTAATGATTAAATTGCGATTTCTGTAAAATCCAAGATGGCGGCCTAATCACGTGACCGATCCAAACGTCTTTCGCAAACTTAAAAGAGATCACTCTAAGGATGACATGAGTAAAATTTCAGTTAAATCGGTGTGTTTGTTCTGGAGAAGAAGATTTTTAATGATGAAATTGCGATTTTCGTAAAATCCAAGATGGCGGCCAAATCACGTGACCGATCCAAACGTCTTTCGCAAACTTAAAAGAGATCACTCTAAGGATGACATGAGTAAAATTTCAGTTAAATCGGTGTGTTGGTTCTGGAGAAGAAGATTTTTAATGATTAAATTACGATTTTCGTAAAATCCAAGATGGCGGCCAAATCACGTGACCGATCCAAACGTCTTTCACAAACTTAAAAGAGATCACTCTAAGGATGACATGAGTAAAATTTCAGTTAAATCGGTGTGTTGGTTCTGGAGAAGAAGATTTTTAATGATTAAATTGCGATTTTCGTAAAATCCAAGATGGCGGCCAAATCACGTGACCGATCCAAACGTCTTTCGCAAACTTAAAAGAGATCACTCTAAGGATGACATGAGTAAAATTTCAGTTAAATTGGTGTGTTGGTTCTGGAGAAGAAGATTTTTAATGATTAAATTGCGATTTTCGTAAAATCCAAGATGGCGGCCAAATCACGTGACTGATCCAAACGTCTTTCGCAAACTTGAAAGAGATCACTCTAAGGATGACATGAGTAAAATTTCAGTTAAATCGGTGTGTTGGTTCTGGAGAAGAAGATTTTTAATGATTAAATTGCGATTTTCGTAAAATCCAAGATGGCGGCAAAATCACGTGACCGATCCAAACGTCTTTCGCAAACTTGAAAGAGATCACTCTAAGGATGACATGAGTAAAATTTCAGCTAAATCGGTATGTTGGTTCTGGAGAAGAAGATTTTTAAAATTAAATTGGTATTTTTCGAAAATCCAATATGGCCGCCAGGACGCGCGACTATTCGAAATTTGTATACCCAGGTGCACGAGATCTCATAGGTACCTTTTAGCCCTGCAAGTTTCAGAAGTTTGCGGTAAGCGGTGTTTGAGTTCTAGGTCGACAAAAAAAGAGCGGAAGAAGAAGAAGAAGTAGAAGAAGAAGAAGAAAGTTGAATTCCTATAAAACCAATAGGGGCCCAGCCGGTAGGCTTGGGCCCCTAATTAAAGCTGCAAGCAGCGTTGGCGGGGCCCAAGCGGTTAACATGGTTGAAAAATCTTGCACTTATGATATTATGTGCAAAATTCGAGCTTGAAAAAGTAGGATTTTGAACATCATCTAATAGTTACTGTACGTTTCACTTGGAATTTAATATTTTACGGAAAATCCAATATGGCGGCCAAACCACGTGACCGATCAAAACGGCTTGCGCAAACTTGAAAGAGATCACACTTAAGATGTTATTACACATAAATTTCAGCTCAATCTGTGTGTTGGGTGTGGAGAAGAGAATTTTTAAAGATTAAATAATTATTTTCCTAAAATCCAATATGGCGGCGAAACCACGTGACCGATGAAAACGCCTTTCGCAAACTTGAAAGAGATCGCGCTTAAGATGTTACATGTCACATTTCAGTCAAACTGGTGTGTTGGTTCTGGAGAAGGAGATTTTTAAAGATTAAATCACAATTTTCGCAAATCCAAATGGCGGCCAAACCACGTGACCGATCAAAACGCCTTTCGCAAACTTGAAAGAGATCACACTTAAGATGTTACACATAAAATTTCAGCTCAATCGCTGTGTTGGTTGTGGAGAAGAAAATTTTAAAGATTAAATCATGATTTTCGCAAAATCCAATATGGCGGCCAACCAACGTGACCGATCAAAACGCCTTTCGCAAACTTGAAAAAGATCACACTTAAGATGTTACTTGTCAAATTTCAGTCAAATCGGTGTGTTGGTTCTGGAAAAGAAGATTTTTAAAGATTAAATCACAATTTTCGCAAAAATCCAATATGGCGGCCAAACCACGTGACCGATCAAAACGCCTTTTGCAAACTTGAAAGAGATCACACTTAAGATGTTACATATCAAATTTCAGTTGAATCGGTGTGTTGGTTCTGGAGAAGAAGATTTTTAAAGATTAAATCACGATTTTCGCAAAATCCAATATGGCGGCCAAACCAATTGACCGATCAAAACGCCTTTCGCAAACTTGAAAAAGATCACACTTAAGATGTTACATGTGAAATTTCAGTAGAATCGGTGTGTTGGTTCTGGAGAAGAAGATTTTTGAAGATTAAATCACGATTTTCTCAAAATCCAATATGGCGGCCAAACCACGTGACCGATCAAAACGCCTTTCGCAAACTTGAAAGAGATCACACTTAAGATGTTACATGTCAAATTTCAGTCGAATCGGTGTTTCGGTTCTGGAGAAGAAGATTTTTAAAGATTAAATGGGTATTTTTCAAAAATCCAATATGGCGGCCAAGGTCACGTGACCGCATGCGATTTTATTGGCAAATTCTGAAGACCTTAGGCCATGCTTGCTATACAAAAAATTTCAAATCGACTAGACCCCTGGATCTTCTGGAGAAGCCATTTTTAGGTTTTGGAAATCCAATATGGCCGCCAGGTCACGTGACCAATCGAAATTTGTATACCCAGGTGCACGAGATCTCATAGGTACCTATTAGCCCTGCAAGTTTTAGAAGTTTGCGGTAAGTGGTGTTTGAGTTCTAGGTCGACAAAAAAAGAGCGGAAGAAGAAGAAGAAGTAGAAGAAGAAGAAGAAAGTTGAATTCCTATAAAACCAATAGGGGCCCAGCCGGTAGGCTTGGGCCCCTAATTAAAGCTGCAAGCAGCGTTGGCGGGGCCCAAGCGATTAACCTGGTTTCCAAATCTTCCACTGATTATATTATGTGCAAAATTTTAGCTTGAAAACAGTCAAGTTCTTGTAAAGAAGAATTTTGAACATCATCTCACATTTATCTGTTCCATGCAAAATACAATAAGCTTATGGCGGCAAAAACATGTGAGCGATCTAATTGCCTTTCACAAACCTGAAAGAGCTCTCACTAAGAATGACAAAAGTGGAATTTCACTTCCATCAGTGTTTTGGTTCAGGAGAAGAAGATTTGTAGAGATAAATTGCGATTTTCAAGAAATCAAATATGGCGTCTTAAACTGAGCACGGTGACCTACCAAAAATTTGTTTCAAAAGTACAAGACATATACGATTTAGATACTACTCAAAATTTACAATACGGGAAGGTTAAAATATTCCATCAAATAAATGTATTAATCTCTGAAATTTTTGGCGTAATAATTGCAAATTTGGTTAAAAAATAAATAATTAGTCATATATTTTTTCATTTCATCTTTACTGTTTAAAGTTTTACTTTTGTATAATGTTTTGACAAAACTGTGAAAATTTAGAAAATCAAGCACGGTGACCCCCTCTTTTTTCTTTAACATTTGATTATTCTCATATGCTAGAATGCAAAATTTTCATGTGTTCTTCCTTGTGTTGCTTTCTGGCCTGATCTTGTTTAGGTAATGTTTTACTGTCATGAGACACAAACTCTTCTTCAACTACAATGTATATCGGAGTCAGAGCTATCTCTGTCACTGCTCACGTATATACTACAGTAGCAGGGCGGTATCTGGTAGTGACAGTTGCCCATAGGAAGAAGTTGTATTAACTTTGATAATTTTGACACTATTTTTGTTCAGTTTATCATACAACTGCGTTCTTGTTCTACTCTCTACAGCATGTTGAACTGTCCAGTATTCAGCTTGCTAGCACAGCCTGTGTATGTGTACCACGTATCAGTGCTGACAACTGACTGTCGGTCTGGACTCCAATTAAACTATCACCTAAATACATATTTATATATACAGGTTTTGTCCACAAACTGAACATTGTGTGTTTGAGCATGCTGTAGGGAGACAGCAGGAAACTGTAGTTGATATATTAGATAGATTGCAAAATCATCAACGGTTGCAGCTTCTGCCCTGTTACTAGGCTCAAGTTAGATTTTTTTACGACAATCACACATGTTTAGATTTTTTCGAGATATAAGTCATGGAATGTGACAAAATGGTTCTAGATTCTGTTAAATTATTACTAACATAACAACATTTGAATGACATAAAAATGGTATTCACTTCATTAGATTACCTACAAAAAAACTTGGAAGCGGAAAATGTAAAACATAAAAGGGAACCAATAAATTTTCAAGTGCCCCCTGCAGGTAGAGCAAATTTTCAAGTCCCCCTCTACTACCCCCAAAATTTCGATTTCCCCTTCCTGAATGAATACCTCCAGCCCCCCCCCCCCCACACCTTTTTTTGTGAACGCAGCCTTTGTAAAAAACCTGCAATCGCTATCACTGCTGTACTGTACATGTCGCACTATAACGGCACGAAACCTGTTTCAGCATACCAGTTTTTCAAACGAATTATACGTAGATATCCATTTTCATAGCAGTTCAAAAGTAAAATACTCAAAGACTTGACAAATTTGTGCATGTGTTAGACTTTCGATACATTTGCTTTACGCTTGAATTTAGCATGGAGCTTTGGTAGCTCCATGAATTTAGCAAGCGATGCTCGGACAGCGCACAGCGTATCGATGACACTTGGGTCAGGGGTCATCACCAAAAAGTAAGTGCGTATCCACGGCCAGGTTGAATCATGCCACGGATCGCGGAAATCACGGATCATAAATCCAAATGTTCATGTCTATTACTTAAACAGAACCCTAAAATATAAAACACATAATGTTTTGATATGGAGAAACATCTTTTTGTTTCACTGACGATCAAGTTAAATGCTCAAATATCGCGACAAGACTTGCGGATTTGCACAATATGAATGCGGAAGTACGTCGACTGTACTCGGCGGACGAGCGGGCGCCTTCTCTGAAAATCTGTTTCCGATATAACGTCACAATAGCTGAAAAATCTTGCGAATTCATCTTCAAGGAAGCCTATTCTATGGAAGACCGGTCACGACATGCGACATGCGACCTGCGACTTCAAAACTGCGACCTGCGTCCCGCGAGTTTGAAACATGCGACCTGCGACTTCGGCATTTAGACCTAGGTGTAACCTGCGACTTCACAACAGCGACCTGCGTGTTTGTCAAACTGCGACCTGCGACTTCACAACTGCGACATGCGACAACAACACGTAACGTTTCATGATTGGAGGCGTCTTGCGTGAACTTTAATCCTTTGAGCGCAAAAGTCTATTTTTGTCCCCTTTATATAATAAACCCCTGTCAATTTTTCTCCAATTTTTGCAAAAATTTTGGAAAAACCTGTAGCCAATGAAATGTGATGTCGATTTGGTCCAAAATTATCAAAAAATTACAGAAAATTCATACAATTGGTAAAATTTTCCACTAAAATTTTGGTGGGAGAAAATTACAGCGCTCAAAGGGTAAAACGTGGAAAGGAGATTTAACGTTCAACATCGATCAATTAATAAGCCATTGCTTTCGCTTTGGTAAATCGTTCACCAAGTCTGGCAAAACTCAATTCATGTACACACCAGTTCACTCAGTTTCATCTGGAGAGATAATTTTATGACGGAAATGTTGACAGTCCGTGTTAATGCATGGAAAATAATATGCTACGTGATCTAGGCATTCCTATATGTTTATATTATAATTTCAAATTATTTTAGATATTCTTCGTCTGCCTTACCTCGCTTCTTTCCTTATGTTATCGACAAACCTTTTGATTTTTAGATATCTCTGGTATTTATCCTCATTTCACTGTGGTATAACCATCTAGCTGTCTGTTTAATTCATCAGTTGTCCCCCCCTGTATCATAACTGCGTCAGTGTCATTGCAAACATTAGAATTTTCAGTTATTGTCGTTCATTTTCTAACATTTCCAGTTTTGTTCCAATTCTCTAGTGATTGATCATCGGATGTTGCCATCTTTTCGTCTAATTTCATTTTTACTTTTCGTCAAAAAATCGAATTGATCCAACTTTTGTTCAGTTGGAAAATAAAAATATTCTTACTGTTAACTTCGGACTACATTTGTCTACACAAATAACATATGCAAAGTAAAGCAGTTAAAATAATACCGATATTGACAGAAGTGCAAACATATTTGCTAACCATGATGTTACGTGCAGAGAAAACGAACAAAAGGGTGAACTCAGCAGTTAACGTTTAAACAAAATTTATTACGAAAATAAAACTAATTGCTAAGTTAGGGATAGAATACAAGCTTTAAAGTGTACAGACTACTTATCTCAGCTGGGACGGCAAAGCTCCAGTCTCAGAGTTGTAACAGTCAGTCGGATGAATGAACAGTCCTTTGGTTTGCAGGCTTGAAGCTACACAAAGTCCACAGTATAAATCCAGCGTTGACAGTGAAGGTCTTGAAAAGTCTTGAGAATGACTACTGCTGGAGTTTATAGTAACACACAAGAGACACGATCCCAAAAGTCTGACTGGAAGCTGAGCACGTCCCTTTTATAAAGGCATATAAGAACAATCTAGAACTTTTATTGACATGCTAATTACTGTTCTAAAATTATCTCCCTTACACAACTAATCAACTTTCCAGAACATTCCAAACATGACTAATTGAATTCAAGGTTGTTAGGTCATCAAGGCAGTGACCTTGAGAATGTTCAGACTAATTGAACTCAGGTCATGATGTGGGGGAAATGACCTACATAACACACCCCCTCTTCAAAAAAAAGAATATTTTTCAAAGAAAAATCTTTCTTTTACAAATGTAATCTTGAAAAGGATTTAAGTACTCAAATTTTGTTTTACTCTAAAGTAAAATTTCTTGAAAGTGAACAACAATAAACTCTAAATACGAGAGAGACAGTCTGCAATTAATTGTCTCTGCCTTTGATATGTCTAATGTCAAGATTAAACTCCTGTAACATTAAACTCCATCTTAGCAATCTCTGATTTTTGCCTTTAAATTTCTGCAGAAAAACAAGAGGGTTGTGATCAATATAAACCACTATTGGCTGATTTGAAGAAGTAACATAAACTTCAAATGCTGTAAAGCTAATATCAAAGATAAACACTCTTTTTCAATTGTAGAGTAGTTTCTCTGGGATTTGTTAAATTTGCGTGAAAAATAGCAAACAGGATGATCTATACCATGACTATCCTCTTGCAATAAAACAGCACCAGCAGCCGTATCACTAGCATCTACAGCTAATTTGAATGGCAAAGTGAAATCTGGTGCAGACAACACTGGGGCACTTTGCAGTATGGCTTTAAGTGTATCAAATGCCTGTTGGCATTGCTCTGACCAAACAAACTTTACTTTCTTTTTAAGTAAGTTAGTCAAGGCTCAGTAATTGTGGAGAAATTAGGACAGAATTTTCTGTAGTAACCAGCCATACCGAGAAAGCGCATCAGTTGTCGTTTGCAGTTTGGTATGGGAAAACTTGAAATGGCACTGATTTTGGCATCAACAGGTTTTACCTCACCCTGTCCTACAGTATGTCCGAGGTAAGTTACCCTAGCCCAACCAAACTCAGATTTGGCAAGGTTGACAGTCAACATTGCTTTGCTCAGTCTCTCAAGAACTTCCGCATGAGCTTGATGTGTTCCTCCCAGGTGTCACTATACAGGACTACGTCGTCAACGTAAGCTGCACACCGTCTAGCCCGGATATGACGTCGTTGATCATCCGTTGGAACGTTGCCGGAGAGTTCTTCATTCCGAATGGCATCACCTTGTACTGGAACAATCCGTCTGGTGTAACAAAGGCGGATATTTCACGAGCACGATCCGTCAGAGGGACTTGCCAAAATCCCTTCAGTAGGTCAAATTTCGTCACATACTTGGCTTTTCCCACTCGGTCGATGCAGTCATCAATCCTCGGGATTGGGAAAGTGTCTGTCTTTGTTAAAGTGTTGACCTTCCTAAAGTCCGTGCACATACGATAACTGTGGTCTGATTTGGGAACAAGTATGCACGGCGAACTCCAGTTACTTTTACTGGGTTCAATAAAGTCATTGTCCAGCAGGTATTTGACTTCTTCCTGGAGATATTTCGCTTTTGTTGGATTCAGTCTGTATGGATGTTGTTTTACAGGCTTACTGTCCCCAACATCAACGTCGTGATAGATAACGTTTGTCCTCGTTGAACATCTTGAAACAGGTGTTTATATTCATGGAGCAGTTCTTTCACCTGTTGTTGTTGTTCTGGCTGGAGGTGTGCCAACTTTGTAGACTCCAGCTTCTCCAGGATTTCTGAGTTCTGAAGCTTGACCGAGCCCAGCTTTGAGTTTAGAGTATTTTCACTCAAGTCAGTTTCAGTATCACTATCTTCATAATGGCTTGAACTGACTGCACTGACAGGCTGAGTTATAGTAGGATTATCCCTATCCAAATATGGCTTAAGCATATTTATGTGACATAGCTGTTTTTGTTTTCGCCTGTCAGGTGTTATTATGATGTAATTTAAATCACTCAATTTCTTATCAATTTGGTATGGCCCAAAGTAACGAGCATGGAGTGGTTTGCCAGGAATTGGAAGTAGAACAAGAACCTTTTGACCTGGTTCAAACTTCCGTTTTGAGGTGCTTTTATCATATTTGGTTTTCATTGACTGCTGAGATGACTCAAGATTTTCTCTGGCTAATTCACATGCTTTAGAGAGTTTTGTACGAAATCTGACACATATTGCAAAATATTCAGACAATCATCATCGTCTGATAGGAATTTCTCTTTAAACGAGCTTAAGTGGGCCACGGACTGTATGTCCAAATACAAGCTCAAATGGGCTAAAACCAAGAGACTCCTGAATTGACTCTCTAACAGCAAAGAGCAGAAAATGAATTCCTTCATCCCACTGCTTCTCTGTGTCAAAACAGTAGGTCCTAATCATGTTTTTCAAAGTTTGATGAAATCGCTCAAGAGCACCCTGACTTTCTGGATGATAGGCGGATGACCTATACTGTTTAATGCCTAGCTGATCCATTACTTGTTGAAAAATACCAGACATAAAGTTGGAGCCTTGATCGGACTGGACACATTTAGGGAGGCCAAATAAAGTGAAAAATTTGACTAAAGCTTTCACTATAGTCTTTGTCTTTATATTTCTCAGTGGTATGGCTTCGGGGAACCGAGTTGATGTACACATTATTGTCAGCATGTACTCATTTCCTGATCTTGTTTTTGGTAGGGGCCCAACACAGTCTATTAGTATCCTACTAAATGGTTCTTGAAATGCAGGAATTGGCTGTAAAGGGCCTTTGGAATGGTCTGATTTGGCTTTCCTACCATTTGACATGTGTGACAAGTTTTACAGAAATGTGCTACATCCTGCCTGAGATTAGGCCAATAAAAGTGACTGAGAATTTTATTTTTATGATAACTTTTCCTGACTCCTAAGTGACCAGCCCAGGGCGTTTCATGGGCCAGGCGCAATATTTCAGCACGATAGGCTTTGGAACCACAATTTGATGTTTTATAGCCCAATCGTCATCAACCAAAACATCTGGAGGTCTCCATTTACGCATGAGAATACCAGATTTCGTATAATAGGAAACAGAGCTATCTGAAGTTTTATCTTCATCATCTACTCTGTCAAACAAAGACAAAATATCTGGGTCTTTGTGTTGTTCTGCAATGAGATTTGATCTAGAAAATGTCTGACTTTGGTCCGCAGAAGTTTTACTGAAGTTTCAAATCCACGAGGGATAACGGAATGGTCCGTGTCAAACACCTGACTGAGAAAGGTGTCATTTAAGTCAACATCTGTGACATTATTTTTGAGAGTATTTTGATTCTCGGAAGTTTTCTTTGACATGGCTCGAGTAATGGCACATGAAGGAAATAAATCGGGTATCTCTTGTTCAATTGGCTCTGGATCCTGATCTAAACTAGGATTATCAGTCACAAGTGGATTAGTAATGACCTTGTCCCCAGCAAGGTCGTTTCCAAGAAGAAGGTGAATCCCTTCAAAGGCAAAAAGGCCTAATACCTAAAGCCACAGGTCCAGAAACAAAGTCCGAAGACAAATAGACATTATGGAGAGGAACAGGAATGTAGTCATTACAATCTACCCCCTTAATAAGAACTTTAGAACCTGAAAATGACTTTTCAGAAAACGGCAGGGTATCTGCCAACAAAAGAGACTGGGAAGCCCCGGTATCTCTTAAATTTTGACAGGGGTAGCGGAAGAGAATCACTAGAAAGTGATATAAAACCATCATGAATAAATGGTTCGAAAATACCCATAATGCTATCTTGAGAAGAATTGACCTTGACCTCATTAATTGGGGATAAGAGGGGTTTAACCTCAGAAAATGTGTTGCACACATTATTAGACTCTAATTGAGTTGATGAAGAAATAAAGCCGGTTGGCTTAGATCCACTTTGACCACTTTGACCTTCACGTTTTCTTTTCAATTTGAAACAATCTGACATTAAATGGCCGTCTTTCTTACAATAATTACAAGAAAGTGTACCGAACTGTTTGTCAGAAGGAGATTGAGACTTGGGATCTGATGATGTGTGAGTGTTACTTAAATTTTGTGAACTGTTGTCATTTGATTTCCTACTTTCCTTTGAGAAATTCTTGGATGAAAGGAGGAGTTAAATTTACCTGCATTGTTTCTGTAGGAAAAGGACTGGGATGGTTTGCTGAGAAATGAAGATTTGTGGGTCAATGAATAATCATCGGCCAAACGTGCAGCAACCTCTAATGTATCTGCCTTTTGTTCATTGATAAATGTCTTGATGTCACTCCGGATGCACCTTTTAAATTCCTCAATCAAAACAAGTTGTCGTATTTGTCATAATTCTGACTGACCTTTTCAGAAGAGCACCAACGGTCAAACAGTTTTTCTTTTGTTCGAGCAAATTCAACGTAAGTTTGATCTTTCACCTTCTCACAATCCCTAAATTTCTGACGGTAAGCTTCAGGCACCAACTCATAGCCCTTGAGAATTAATTCCTTCACAAAATCATAATCTGAAGCCTGCTCTACTGACAACTGAATGTAAATTTCTCTGGCTTTACCCACCAAAGCACTCTGCAAAAGCATAGACCAGGACTCCTTAGGCCAATTCAGGCTCTGAGCAATTTTCTCAAAATGGAGGAATATTTATCAACATCCTTTTCTTGGAAGGGGGAACTAACCTGAAATGCTTAGTGATGTCAAACTTGTCTGAAGGGAAGAATTTTCCTGACTTTCCAAGCTCTAAACGTCTTATTTCTACTGTAATCGCTGTTCTTCTAATCGCAATTCCTTTTCTCTCTGTCTTTCTTCCATTTCTAACTGCATTTGTATTTTTTCCTTTTCTAATGCCTGTCTCTCTTTTCCATTTGTAATTCTTTTTCTTTCATTTGTAATTCTTTTTCTTTCTGTCTTTCTTCCATTGCTAACTTTTCACGTGCCAAATCTGCCTGTATTTCTAACTGTAATTTTCTGAGTTCAAAGGAAGACTCAGGTTCATAATCTTTTAAGGCAGACTCCTCAAAATGGCCTGCATTAACTAAATGTTTTGCAATCTTGAACTGTATTTCTCGCTTGCGCATAGATCTTTTGACATCTACTTTAAGGAAATTTGCCAGTGCTATGAGGTTGTCTTTTCTGAGGGAATTAAATGTGTCCTGATCAAGGTCATCCATAAATTCGTCTGGTTTAAATTCCGCCATGATTGAATTTTGCTGAGTTCAGAGTATACAGTAGTTTTGAAAAGGCTGTCAAAATGTTGTCACACGGCTCAAAATATTCGTCTCCCGGACGAGCCCCCAATTTTGTTACGTGCAGAGAAAACGAACAAAAGGGTGAACTCAGCAGTTAACGTTTAAACAAAATTTATTACGAAAATAAAACTAATTGCTAAGTTAGGGATAGAATACAAGCTTTAAAGTGTACAGACTACTTATCTCAGCTGGGACGGCAAAGCTCCAGTCTCAGAGTTGTAACAGTCAGTCGGATGAATGAACAGTCCTTTGGTTTGCAGGCTTGAAGCTACACAAAGTCCACAGTATAAATCCAGCGTTGACAGTGAAGGTCTTGAAAAGTCTTGAGAATGACTACTGCTGGAGTTTATAGTAACACACAAGAGACACGATCCCAAAAGTCTGACTGGAAGCTGAGCACGTCCCTTTTATAAAGGCATATAAGAACAATCTAGAACTTTTATTGACATGCTAATTACTGTTCTAAAATTATCTCCCTTACACAACTAATCAACTTTCCAGAACATTCCAAACATGACTAATTGAATTCAAGGTTGTTAGGTCATCAAGGGCAGTGACCTTGAGAATGTTCTAGACTAATTGAACTCAGGTCATGAGTGTGGGGGAAATGACCTACATAACAATGAATAGCCAGAGACCGACTTTCTTTATAGATAACGCGAGTTAAAACTGTAAAACAGGACATAATTAAACCCTCCTACAATCCTATTTTCAGTCTTTAAGCCTAATATGTACATACTATAATATGTACATATTATTTTTTGTGTGTATATAATATTTTAGATCATGTAGGCAGAAAAGTTCCAGAAACTATTAAACACTGATGTAGACTTTTAAAACCCTATTGCTATTGCATTATTTCAGATCGGTTTGCCTTTCGTAAGAAGGAAAATAAATTTGTGCTCTTCGTTTGTGGAATTCTCTACCGTCACAGCTTCATGCACTTCTATCGCTGGTTGAATTCTTCGCTGGCCGATTTTTGCGTAGGCCAGCGGTGCGAAAATTATGCTCTGGTCGCGAGAATGCGGTAAACCGGCTGTTTTAATATAGTGCAATGGTGTCCCTCGTGTTTTTTCAGGCTCGTGTTCAGAGCAATGGTGCGAACAAATCAAGACTGATATCGCAGATTGACAAACACGCAGGACGCAGGTCGCTGTTGTGAAGTTTAGGCCTACACCTTGCCGAAGTCGCAGGTCGTATGTTTCAAACTCGCAGGACGCAGGTCGCAGTTTTGAAGTCGCAGGTCGCATGTCGCATGTCGTGACCGGTCTTCCATACTATTCACACAAGTTTCTAACATCAGTAAGGATATTTGCTTATTGGCAGCTATACACCATCAACATTTTCGCCGTTCAGGAGTACCTTACTCGCTCTACCTTGTTAAAAAAGCCGTATGCTTGGCCGTTTAAATTTACCCATGGAGATCGCCATTGTGAATCTCGCCGCAGAGACTCAAGTTAACCACAGACCGTTGCCGGGAACAAACACACCTGAACGCAGGGCTACTTTTGCACTAATAACTTCACAAATTAAGGAAGTACATGTTTACTGAGTGTTCCCACTGTAATAAGTTGTGCAAACAATTCTTCTGAACAGCTACACTATCAACTGAAATGGTCACACCTATTTAGACCTAGAACTATGGCATGAGCGTCCAGCTTTGAATAGCAATTTTACCGACAGGCTGTGAGTAACAGCAGCCATTTTAAACCTTGTTTCCTTCCCAACTGACAACAATCAATAAACTATTTGTAGTTGGTAATTGCGGCCGCCTGCTAGCCGCATCGTAGACTGTGATTTGTGAATATTTTAGTGGGGTGAAGGCGATGTGAGACACCTGAGTGTGGTGAACGCGATAGGCGGGGTGAGTGCTATATAATATCCCGGAATCCCGAGGACACCGCGACATTGCACTTTGATATGATATCCGATATTTACGGCTATTAGACTATACAATACCGAAGTTAGATTGGCTCGACTAGATCTATAAGATGGTGAAATCTCCAATCTATATCGGATATTCACCCTCGATTTGACAGAATCTAGTATCGCCTGGTATCGAAGTTACAGTCGGTCCTTCGCAGTCGGGTTTGTAAGGTAAGGTGATGAAATGTCCGAGATATATAGCCTATATATATATATATATATATATATATATATATATATATATATATATATATATATATATATATATATATATATATATATATATGATATTTACCCGCGATTTGACAGAATCTAGTATCGCTTAGTATCGAAGTTAGAGTCAGTCCTTGGAAGTCGGATTTGTGAAAACCTGTAAGGTGGTGAAATCTCCGATAATATGTCGGATATTTACCCGCGATTTGACAGAATCTGGTATCGTCTAGTATCGAAGCTAGAGTCAGTCCTGGAAGTCGGTTTGACAAGAAGTGTAAGGTGGTGAAATGTCCGATATACATATCGGATATTTACCTGCGTTATGACAGAATCTGGTATCGTTAAGTATCGAAGCTAGATCGAGTCAGTCCTTGGAAGTCGGGTTTGACAAGAAGTGTAAGGTGGTGAAATCTCCGATATATATCGAACATTTACTGGCGATTTGAGAAATCTAGTATCGTCTAGTAACGAAGCTAGAGTCAGTCCTTGGAAGTCGGGTTCGACCAAACTGCATGTAAGGTGGTGTATTCTTCGATATATATCGGACATGTACCCGCGATTTGAGAAAATCTAGTATCGTCTATTATAGAAGCTAGAGTCAGTCCTTTGAAGTCGGGTTTGGCAAAACCTGTAATGTGGTGAAATCTCCGATATATACCGGATATTTACCCGCGATTTAACAGAAAGATATAATATAGTCTAGTATCGAAGCTAGAGTCAGTCATTGAAAGTCGGGTTTGACCAAAACTGTAAGGTAGTGAAATCTCCGATATCGGATATTTACCCTCGATTTGACAGAATCCAGTATCGTTCAGTATCGTCAGTATCGAATTTACAGTCAGTCCTTGGAAGTCGGGTTTGACCAGAACTGCAAGGTGGTGTATTCTTCGATATATATCGGATATTTACCCGGGATTTGACAGAATCTAGTATCGTCTAGTATCAATATTGGAGTCCCCAAATCGCTGATAAATATCTGGTAAATATCGGCAATTTCACAGACCTTGTGTGCCGAGGCACAGGGCAAGTCATTCTAGTATTGTGTGCTATTTATATTAGAGTCCCCAAATTCCCGATAAACATGCAGTAAATATATCGACGATTTCACAGATCTGGCGTACCGATGCATAGGGCAAGTCATTCTACTATTGTCTAATATCGATATTAGAGTCCCCGAATCGCTGATAAATAAAGGGTACATTTCGGCCGTCACAGACCGGGCGTGCAATGGCACACAGCAATTACAGTGAAGTTAGATCAAGCTGCAGAACTTCATTAAACAGGGTGTTGTTTTAATAGATGTGTATCAGCGATTTTTATGACATTTACAGCTGGGCTTGATGTGGTCTTGTTTACATTTTTAATCAGGTACATGCTCTCAGTTACACAACACACCAGGGCCACTCCATGCATGTCAGATAGAGAAACATAAACAAATCACCACACCTTGCAATGTCATGTATCTTTCTTTTTTATTAGTGATGAACAAGTGAGCGTGTATTGAGACACCTACATATAAAATTACCCAAATAGCTTCATTTATGATCCTTGACACTCACATATCAGCTGTGCGTAGACCCCAGTAATTGTGCCCTGTCGGGACCTTGTCTCTTATTCAGTCAATCACAGCAGTCGGCCACCCCTTAAAGCTAGTGGCACACTCCTCTAAGTACTTCCGTGGCAGTATACTCGACAAAGTCACCCGGCGTACAAAAGCTGGTCGCCAAAGTTGCCTTAAACAAGGCGCCGATATTAGGGTTCGTGTGACTGCTAGCTGAATTTGACAGCGGGCATTGCAGTCTGTTGTGCCGTCTTTGACTTTCAAGTGTACAATATAACATACATTACTGATCGATCTTCTGACTGACGAGGTTTTACACTGCAGCCTTACGCACATTGTGTTGACTTAACCGATCCAAATGCCTTTCGCAAACTTGAAAGTGCTCGCACTAAGAAAGATATGAGTAAAATTTCAGTTGAATCTGTGTGTTGGTTTTTGAGAAGAAGAGTTTTAATGATGAAATTGCGATTGTCGCTATATCCAATATGGCAAACAAACCACTTGACCGACCCCAACGCCTTTCACAAACTTGAAAGTGCTCACACTAAGGGTGACAGAAGTAAAATTTCAGTTGGATCGGTGCGTTGGTTCTGGAAAGAATAGTTTCAAAGATGAAATTGCAATTTTTCACAAAATCCAATATAGCGGCCAAAGCACATGACCGATCCAAATGCCGTTCGAAAATGTAAAAGAACTGCCACTAGGGATAATGAGTGTAAAATTTTAGTTCAATCTGTACATTGGTTCTGGAGAAGAAGATTGCTAAGGATTAAACTGCGATGTACATAAAATCCAATATGGCGGCCAAATTACGTGACTGATCAAAATGTTTTTCTGAAACTTAAAAGGACTACCACTAAGGAAAATAAATGTCAAATTTTAGTTCAATTGGTGTATTTGTTCTGGAGGAGAAGATTTTTAAAAATTGCATTACGATTTCACAAAATCCAATATGGCGGCCAAACCACGTGACCGATCGAAATGTTTTTTGCAAACTTGAAAGAGATCACCCTAAGGATGACTTGAGTAAAATTCCAGCTTAATCGGTGTTTTGGTTCTAGAGAAGAAGATTTTTAAAGATTAAATTACGATTTTTGCAAAATCCAATATGGCGGCCAAACCACGTGACCGATCCAAACGCCTTTTGCAAACTTGAAAGAGATCACACTTAAGATGATATATGTGGAATTTTAGTTGAATCGGTGAATTTGTTCTGGAGAAGAAGATTTTTAGAGATTAAATTGTGATTTCACAAAATCAAATATGGCGACCAAACCACGTGACCGATCAAAATGATTTTTGCAAACTTGAAAGAGATCGTTCAAAGGATGACATGAGTAAAATTTGAGCTTAATCGGTGTTTTGGTTCTGGAGAAGAGATTTTTAAAGATTAAATGAGTATTTTAGAAAATTCAATATGGCGGCCAAGGTCACGTGACCGCATGCGATTTTATGTGCAAATTATGAAGACCTTAGGTCATGCTTGCTATACAAAAAAATTCAAATCGACTAGACCCCTAGGTCTTCTGGAGAAGCCATCTTTAGGTTTTTGGAAAATCCAATATGGTCGCCAGGTCACGTGACCAATCAAAATTTCAAGGGTCAGGTGCACGAGTACTAATTAACACCTACTAGCTCTGCAAATTTGAGAAGTTTTCATTCAGCCGTTTAAGAGATCTAGGTCGACAAAGAATCGGCAGAAGAAGAAGAAGAAAAAGAGGAAGAAGAGGAAGTAGTAGAACTTGAGCAATAACAATAGGGTCCCAGCCGGTCGGCTTGGGCCCCTAAAGAAGAAGAAAGTTGAACTCCTATAAAACCAATAGGGGCCCAGCCGGTTGGCTTGGGCCCCTAATAAACAAATTAACCATAAATGTAATAAAACTCAACCATAAATGTAATAAACTTGAACTTGCATATGTGATCACTTGTTTATAAATGCCCTGAGTAAATAATAACTTTAATAAGACTAGTGTAATGTTATTGCATACTTTCCTGAAACTAGGTTTTCTTTCCGAAACACAGAAGAGAATACTTTGAGAACGCTATCAGAAAACGGCGAGGTACTGATCAAACCGTTAGATAATGGAAGTGGAACAGCAGTTCTAGACATTGATAATTACATAATAAGGAAGCGTCAAAATAACTCGTCAACCAGTGATACCACACAAGTTTATGACAGATGACTCAGAACAATATAACAGTGAAATATAAAACCTTATAACAGAAACTTACGACACAAAACATGGTGACGAGAACATATATTTCAATCTAGTAAAAAACAATACGAACAATACCTTGAACACAGTAGAACAAAATTAGACATCCTGACATCCCTAGTGAAGGAACAAACTTCAAGTGGGACAACATAGGAATACAGACAATCTATCGATTATTCCACACAATTTATCCACTGAATACGAATTTGAGGCAATTGATTAAGAAAGTACGGCAATTTTCGAAAAAAACGGCGTAAAGGATCGTAGTGTTATACAGTCTTCCCACTCTCATGCTGGAGTAGAGACTGCACGTACATTCATATTACAGCTGTGTCTCGCCGTGGCCAATCAGTTCTATACACAAAACAGTGAAACGTAAAATACACTTTCAAATATACGTACAAACACACTAAAACGCAAACAATCATGAATAATGTGTGGAGTTGCTTTCCTTATTACATAGATCAATATTTAAGGGCTAATTCCTCAATTGCAATGACAAAATAGATTTATTACATTTATGGTTGATAAGTATTACATTTATGGGTGTTTTTTTATTACATTTATGGTTACCATTTATTACATTTGTGGTTGGTGTTTTTATTACATTTATGGTTGATTTTTGTTACATTTATGGGCGATATTACATTTATGGGTGCATTTTATTACAATTGTGGTTGATATTACATTTGTGGAGATTATTACATTTGTGGAGTTACACACGGCATATAGTCCAGTCAATTTAGGGTTTAACCTAGGACTAATTGCAACAGAAATTATTTCTTCACCATGACCTTTGGAAAGGTCTCACTAATGACATATTAAAAGTATAGAAAAATATAAGGGGTGCAAATTGGTTAAATTTGCATATATTCAAATTAGCTATATATTGCCTTTAAAATGACTGCTATACTCACATTTTGGGCATGTAAACTGAATTCAAGTGACTTTTTTCATTGCAACACAATTTAGTAAGGTTCAATAAGTTATTTTCTAAATGTCTTGAACAATAAAGAATATGCAAATTAAGTAATTTGCATATATTAACAGTTTTCCACTATTTCAGACAAAATGAATGTTTAAGTTCATATTTAAACAATTTTTTTCTCTATGAAATTGTTCAGGTTTTGCAAGAATTACCTAAAACAAAAGAGGTTGACCTAATTTGTATGCATAATTTGCATATTTTAATACAAAATGCCTAATTTGCATAATTGACACAAACGGTCTTCTGTATACAATAAGCCTACAATAGCTTCCATTGACTTTTTCTGGTTATTCAGAAATGCAATGAATAAAGAGAAGAGTTTCAGAGAGTTAGTGTTTAAATAAAAGGAATCAGAATTCTTTCTTTGGATATTCTTCTTTCTTTTACGACGATAAGGTTATTCATAAAAAATCATTGGACGTGCTCAAGTTTTTGACATCAATTGTCATTTTAAGTCATTTTCTCCTACAACATGTTCAATTGCAGTAAAATTTTTGAAGGAATATTTTATGCTTTTGGTCATTATCTTCAATGACGATGGAAATATTCAGTTACTAATAAATGGATCACCACACTTAACAGTTGTGCCTGTGAATCATCCTTCTCATTATTAAACTATCATAAATACGAACATCATTTGAATCACCATGATGGTAGTGGTGATGACAATTATTATGATGGTCATTATCATATCAAAATTTCTTCCTCTTCCTCTCTGTTTACATCTTCCTCTAGGTGGTTCATTTGTTTACAGCCAGAATCATTTCATTGACAACAGAAAGTCTATATTTTGCTTTCTGTCGGGGTTATTCATGCTGCTGCAGTTCATTGTAGAACCTATAAGTATGGGGAAGGATTACTCAATGAAAAGATGTGAAGCATAGGATGATATAATTGTACTGCGTATCATATCAGATCTTAGATGTGCAAGTATCACTCATGGGGCTGCTATGTGATGGACTTCCCATTTGCAGATTATTAGACTTTTGTAATATTACCAATAAGATCGATCACTCAAGGAATTGAGAGTCTGGCCAATCTGAGGTGAGACTTCCATAAGGTTCAAAATACAGGATAACCAATTTTATGATAATTTGATGTCAAAATTTGGTATCCTAATTGACAAACTCGTTAACGGCAGCTTCTGTGATGCAAATCCCTTCACATCTTGGTTTTCTTGTTTCACAGTCATGAAACTTTGAAAGAGCAGCTAGACCATGTAACATTATGAAAAGTATCTAGATTTGCTTTTACCAGTGATTTAGATTATCATGATTCAGTCAACAGATTTCTTTCAGTTTTTCCTCAAATGCTACGGCTGTGTACGGTAAGATTTAACAGGAAATCTCTCTCTTCAGTCCACTATATTACTTTATATTAATTTTCAATTGTTGTCTTCAAGAAATTTCAAAATTTTGAGAAATGCAGTGTCCTTTGACGATTGTAATGTCTTTCAGCTGATAAAGGAACAGCTTTCCTAATCATATTTCATGATAATTGGCAGTAGAGTATAACAATTGTACCTCTATATCATCATGATCATTATAATTTATTTATCATTATTATCATAAATTTCTTTATGTGGCATGAACAGGCAAGTTGCACACAGTCAAAAGTATATCTGATTTACCAGTGACCACACAACCTGGTCTTTAATTACATTTTATCCACACTTAATCTATATTAGTATTACGGGTAAGGGTGAAAATAAAAGAAAATAGAGCTGAAATGCAAATTTCTTCAGCCTCCCTTTGTACAAAGTGTTGGTTATTTGGCCAAGCATTTTGGTATGCATTAAGAAAATCCAAATCTTCCAGTAAGTCCCAAATGTTATTGACATTATGCAAATTCTCTAGATAATTGAAACGAACTATACGAATCAATCATTGTTTATTTTTACAGGGCTTTTCATTCTGTAGGCCCTATTAGTATATAATCATTAAAATGAGTTAAAATAACCAGAAAATAAATAACCATGTCAATTCTCTTGTACTGAGAAATGTTCATTCAAGTTATAAAATGGACATCTTTCGATAGGAAGAATTTAAATTATTAAAAACTTAAACAAGGAGAGTCTCTTAATGTAAGTTCTCATTTTACTGATAACATAATTAATTAAAATAAGTTGACGTCAATTTGAAAAATTAAAGAAAATTATTTTAATGATCATCATATATGATTTACATGAGGAATCGCTCATAGTTAGGTAAAATATATTTAGCAATGTTAGTAAAAACTTCCAATCTCTCTTTACGATATTGTAAAACCTTTCAAGTTTCAATTATTACATTTAGTACAGTGTAGGCATTTCCTATAAAATCTTTTAAAATTAGTCCTTTCCACAATGTAGATTGTATTAGGCTTTGAATATACCATTCTTGGACTTTTATGTATTTAAGGTGAAGAAATAATTCATGTTCCAATTAGAAAAGGAAGTAACATGGTTGACTTATTGGACAAATGCAAATAAGAATTTTTTATCGCTGTAAGATATATTTGAAAACATTCCCTGAACTAAAAACAAGAAAATGATGTTACATCGTCATTACATTGTCAGCTTATCTCTCTTAAATCACTTTCATAAATAGATTATCAGCACCAGGTTTGTATAGCATCTTGACCCATTTAGCATTTGGGTAAATTAGCTGTCTTATGCACAACTTCATTGAATGCGCTTTTCACGATCCCTGGGATCGCCTTTGTTCTAGTCTGTAAGAGAATGATTGATGAGTAAGAGCCTTTTGTTTTCCATTGAAATTGTAATCATGCGGGTAAATTTTCTGATGAGAAAATCTGGTGCCAACTCAGGCCTTTAAACTTGAGATATGTAACTTCCATGACCCTACTAAAATTTAGTTCTAATGATCTCCGTTGTTTTTTAACATGATATATAGTCATTTATACTATAGGTCAAAAAAGGAAAAGTAAAGTGGTAGGAGGGGCACATTGCAGTTATGTAAAATGAGGAATCTTAAATGATTTTATGCATTGCCTAGAAACACAAAAAGTACATTAAATAATGAAATTGCTTGAATTAAATATTAATTTGCTGAATATATTTTTAAGAAATCTATTAACAGCAGCGATTTTGTTCCCTTTTCTAAGTTTTATATTTATTCAAATTATGCACTGTCTCCCCACTTAACAGTCATTTTGTTTGTCATTCTATACGTTCAATACAGAGTGGAAACAAAAACACACTTGTTGTATAGATTAAATATAATTTTTAAGTGAAATGCAGTGGCAGCCATACTTGATTTAGGCAAATTAGGAATATTTCTGGGAGATAAAATGTATTCAAAAATATTGCCTGGACAAAAATTAAGATAAATGCATACATTACTTGAACATAATGTCGCATTTTTCTCAATTCAATATGCATATTTCTTTTATCAGTGAATGTATTGCTCCCATATTCTGTTTATATCTATACAAATAAGGTAATGTTATAAATCTTAGATTGTATTGGACTTTTAGTATGTCATTCTAGGATCTCTCTAAAATACACAAAGAAAATTTAATTCTATTGCAGTCAGAAGTACTTATATAGTTATTAATTAGGGACATACAAAGAAAACGAAGTGTTGTGGCGGCCATATTGGATTTATGCAAATAAGGAATATTTCTATGACGACAAAATATTTTAATCAATATTGCCTGAACCAAAAACAAGGCAAATAAGCCCAAAACCCGCATATATCATGTTTAGCCAAATATTTTTAGTAGCAACATTCTATCAGCACCTAGTTTGTAACCATAATCTTTTACATATATGCAAATTAGGCATTGTTTACATTTCTAGATTGTACGAGGCTTCTAGTATGTCATTGTAGGGCTTCTCTGAAATAAACAGTGGATAAATAATTCTATTGCTGTCAGAAGTAGCATAAAAATAGTTATTAATTGGGAAAAATACAAAGAAAAGTGAAGGTTGTGGCGGCCATATTGGATTTATGCAAATTAGGAATATTTCTATGAAGACTAGATATTTCCATCAACATTACCTAAACCAAAAACAAGGCAAATAAGCCAAAAACCTGCATAACATATCATGTTTAGCCAATTATTTTTAGCACAAACATTCTATCAGCACTTAGTTTGTACCATAATCTTTTTACATCTATGCAAATTAGGCACTGTTTACAATTCTAGATTGTACTAGGCTTTAAGTATGTTTATCTAGGACTTGTCTAAAATACAATATGAAAAATTATTCTATGCTGTCAGTAGTAGCTTAAAAATATTTATTAATTCGAGAAAAACTAAGAAAAGTGAAGTGTTGTGGCGGCCATATTGGATTTATGCAAATGAGGAATATTTGTATGACGACAAAATATTTTCAACAACATTGCCTAGACCAAAAAGGAGGCAAATAAGCCAAAACACCCAGATCAAAAGCATGTTTAGCCAATATTTTAAGTAGAAACCGTCTATAAGCGACAATTTTATACCCATGAGCCCCCTTTACATTTATGCAAATTAGGCACTGTTGCACCCCTTAGATTTTATTATACTTTTAGTATGTTATTTCTAGGACCTTTCCAAAATGCATGGTGAAGAAATAATTTCTGTTGCAATTAGTCCTAGGTTTACCCCTTTTTTGGCTTAGATTGACTGGACTAAATATGACACTGTTGCCTAGATAGTGAAAAGTCCCTAACATGACAGAGAGATGATCTACTTGTAGATTTAGAACGAACCCACGTATGCATTGCCTTCACACGTGTGCTAGAAGCGTGATTGATTCGTGTAAGCGCAATGGTTGATTCACTGAAACTTCGTATTTTCTCCCTCAGTCTCCTGCGTCGTTCTTTTCGTTCTGCCCTGGGTGTGTTTTGTGAGTTGTAGCTGTTATTGTTGTTGTGAAGTCGTTGCTTGTTTTTGTCACTTGTGACGTCATTGCGGCCGGTGCACACATCACTGAAATTCTGGAGTATGACATCATCCATGAAAGATCGATAATCGTTTGTATATTCGGTCAAAAAATTGCTGTCCTGGAGCTCAGTGACGTTATATTGGAGGAATGTAAAATTTCCTTTCCAAGGTTTCTTGTTTATGAGTACTCAATACTGAATCTGGCTCAGGCTGCTGAGATTGGTTCAGAGTTGCTAACGACGAATGTCTGTCGTTGTGTGAAAACGGAATCTCGACATTTTCACCAAAGTCTAAACGCTTCCTGTAATTGTTACGTTTTCCTTTAGAGCGTTCTCGTTCGTCATCCGTACATTGCAATGTAAGGTCTAACAAGCTATCCTCTACCCGTAGAAAAGAGTTGTCCAGAAAACTGTCGTCATCCTCGTCCAGATCCTCGTACCAGTGAGGAGAGCTGTCACCATCGCTCTTCTCACGACGTTCGATGTTCCCGCCTTTTCCGTACTCGAGAATACATGGGCTGCCCCATGATGTGTTGGAATTTCTTAGTGATTTGACTGTCCTTCTTAGCTGCCTAACATCTCTCTTGATTGCCTTTATCTCGCTGTGGTGACCTTTGAAGTCTTCTTTTGTTGCTCTCTGCAGTGAGAATTGTATAGTATGTTAGTTCTGACCTGCCGCACCGTTCTTTGCGATGTAACTGCAAAAGCATTTGTTTATATGAAAGATTATGGACCGCAGAATGTTCACATCGTTTTAACGTAATGACGTCCGATGTGTTACGAAACCGAATTTCAAATTTCATGAGTTAAAGTTATATTATTGCAATCATATAAATAACATAATGTAAAACAATGAAAAAGTTAAAACTTTTGATGTATTGTGAATCCCGTTAAATGTTTGAGAGTGGCGTGTATGCGAGGAGTTTCATTGTTAATTAGATAAATTTTCGACTAGTGTAGCTTAATTCTAAAGGAACAACGAATAAGTATTTTCTGTGATAAATTCATCTGTATGCTTGTAGCATTGTTATCTCCCTGTCCCCGATGGAAAACGACAATATTATTAGTATCTGCTTTCCCATGCAGGGCATTGCATCTTTTTCTAATGTCCGGGCCATCGCGAATTACTTGAAAGTAGATTTGGATTTTCTTTGTCACGATAATTACTTTTTCCGTCTTTTCTTCACGATTGTTCGGGAAAACACAGCCCGTCAGTTGTGATCACGTTGACATTGATCCTACAGAAACTTACCATTTCATCTCTTAGAACAAGAAATAGTTCTTCGGCAGGCAACTCATCATAGAGTTCTTCGACGTTGTCGTACCTGATTAAACCAGGTATATCCATGAATGCTGTGTTATCTAGTCAAGGTTGCAGTACCGAATTTATCATTTGACAACACAAAGCCCCAGTTTTCGTTTCCCGACAGATCAGTAGACGCCGTCTTTGTTAGTCTTCGTTGACCTAAAAAGTAGGAACACAAAGGTTAGCCAGACATGGAAATTTCTCTGATTTCTCTCGGTGAAAATATGAAAAAATTCCACTTTGAAAATTCTTTGTATATTTTCCCTGATCTTGTCCAAGGCTTACATTATACATGTATTTTGCGTTTCACCGGTGTTGACTCATCATATCCTGAAGCAACATTTTCGATGGGAAACACAAGTGAATTTGGCACAACAAAAGTTGTATGCATAGGTAAGCCTATCGACTTGAGCAAGTCTACTCATGATACGTACAATATAAACTATTCGGAGTAGAACTAAAATCTCTCACTTTGTTTGTTATGTTACACAACAATAAATACTCAATTTACGCGTACTTGTTCTGTCCCATGTGACTTTACGCCATAAAGGCGGCTCTAAGTTCAGATCGATAACGTTTAGTGTATTTGTGCAAATTACACCCGAGTGTAGCCCAACTAATTACACGAGATTTGAATAAGAAAGTACGCGTTTAAAGGGATAGGGTGAAACTCAAGCAAGTCAGCTTTCACGAATAATCCAGTGATCAATACGTAATGTTTGTTGTCTGGCCAAGTTTGTATCTTTTTATTCAATAGAATCACACTGCTAGAGATAATTGCATTGAATAACATGAGTGACGTCATCGAATAGCTTTTGACAAATATTCACGAAAATTTCCAGGGCACATATACGCTTTCAACAGAAATATTAACTAAGGACCCCGGAATCTTTCACTTTTACACGACATGTCCATTCATGGAGGTACCAAAAGAAGGTACCCACATAGTCCATTCAAGCACCCTCCAAAACTTCCAACAAGTTCCCTAGGAGAGTTCCGTTTTTAAAGTCTATGGTTTGACCACATAGTTGTAATTACCACCTCTTTATCTGTTCAAGGTCGGTCCCTTGTCCTTTTTGTTATAGTGCCTATTATTTTTCAGTGAATACTCCTTACGTGTCGCTGTACGACTGAAACCAATTTACACATGTACTCTCTAAGAATGTAAGACGATAAATTTTATCCTTCTTTACACAGATCTTCGTTTATGTGCCACTAGTACAGTGATTTATGATATGCTCTCGTTTGAAACGAAAAGTAAATACAAAGTCGCACAATGAACTGTCGAATAGTACAAACGTAGTCTTTGAGATTGATGGCTCAAGTGTGTGTAAACTTGTAATTTTACTTTTACTAAGGCTCACAACATGAGTTTCAGAGATTCCCTTAGAAACCACTTAGTGATTGTTGGCGGTGATATATCGGTTTGAACATAAATAGTAGAACGAATCCCCTCCATGGTGTGATGGTATGATCTGGCGATAGGTTCATGGTTTGACCTGGCTCTCATATCCTTATAGTTGACCACTACAGGGTTTCTGAACGTACTTGTACAATGTTTTTTCCAGCTTAGTTAATATTGTGGTGCCGACGCGTCTTGGAGTGGGTCCTTGGGCTGAGACGACTTTTTTCGGAAAATACAGTGCGGAAACAACGGCGGCCGAAGCGACCAATAATAATAAGCCGATAATAATAATACAACTGTGAACTCGCATACACTCTTTGTTATCAGACATACCAGGGATGTCTTATCTGCGAACTTCTCTAAACTGGAGTCTGCTACATGTAAACTGTAAGTGAGACCGAGGTGGAGAGGCTACTTTAACAAAGGCCTATTTCCTTGCAAGATTTTTTCGTGAAAGTAATTAGTGGTAAATTTTACTTTCTCTCTGTTAAATCCATGGTTCGTGACTTTCTTTCACCAACTTTTGAATATGCACATTCGCCAAAGATTGGAATTTCAAAAGTCTTTCTGTCAAACTACATTCAATTTGTTATTTTCAATAGAGTTTTAGCCAACTCTCTGAAGGCTGCCAACGTTCCTATTGTTGGACGGGCAAGTCTCAACGGAGGGACTATTGAGTAACTATTGTCAGCTTTCTTGACTTTATGCAAAATTGAGTCAACACACTTTGACCATTTGAGAATGTTTTTGCTAGCTTCGAATTTATGAAATGTAAAGACACCAACAATTGTTGTTGTTCATTTACATCAGTGTAAGCTACCTGTATTCGCAGGCTGTATATTAGAATTGTATTTTTCCTTTTACAATAGTATTTACAAAGTAAACACGTTCAAGATCATGAATGCATTCTGCAATTTGGCGTGGACACACGCAGACAGAAAATTGCGTGACAGAGTGACACTTAGGAGACAATATTGCATAGATGTTGTATTCAAAATGAAGTATTTCTGTGCTTTATATACTTTCCGATGTAAGTAAACTGTAACTACTGAGATCTTGTCTCTCGTCCCATCTCTGCCTAGATGGACACGTCATGGAGTAGCTATGTGAAAAGTACTGCAAAGACAACGGCTGACTCTTCACCGAAGGACCATACCTAGAGGGGACTGTGACAGGTCCTTTGCAATATGATTTATAGACAGACTCGTTTGTTTGTTTGCTTGTGTCTACAACGTCATGTCAAGTTGTTGTCACTGGTGGACGGAACCTGGTCAAGCTGACCGACATTATACACCTGCGATGTTAGAAATAATTCCGGCAGAATTATCCAAGTAGATTCAACACGAAATGCCTGCGTTCATGAACACAAAACCAAGATCTCTTTTGTACACGTTGAGTTACAATCTATATGTTGTTTTTGAAATTACAGTACTCATGGATGTCTATTTTTTACATCCATGCAGTACTGAACTTCACGGGTAGAAAAGTACAAAAATCTTTCAGGCACTACTTCAATATAATTTAGGACGTAAAGGCCTTGTCTCCGATAATTGGGGCTACATGCAAAGTGGAGCAGTTTTGAAATATATGATGGTGACGTTAAAGAAAATGCAAAGTTTACAGATACAGTTCTATTAACATTGTAATATAAAGGATGTGTATGTTATCCCATGGAGGTAGTAGCTACAACTACTACTACTACCTCCATGGTTATCCATACAACTTCATAATGCCTTAATACAGAGAGGGTGAAAAATTCTCAACCGAGCGTGGTGTACAAAATGATAGAACCTTACCGTAGAATTATCGCTGTGGCTGCTGTAAAAATGAGCATGGCGTGGACGCGTCTTGATCGAATGACCAGAGGACTGTAACTGCCCTGCTAATCCAGTCTGTAAGCTATCAAATGAACACTGATTGTTAGACTAATTTGTTCAGAATGACAATAGCCTGGGAGGTCATACTCTAAGGCTTACATAAGCCGTATCTGCCCCTTAAGTGGCTACAGTAGTTAGCCTCTTGTGATCTTTTCACCGTGAGTCAATCAATGAAAGTGTCAAAACAAGCGATTCGTGAAATCTGCTCATCGACCGTAGAGTCGCAGATGCGAATGAAGGTGATAGTTTAGAATAACAAGGTGATCTAAGCACTTCTTGACTCGATCAAAGTGCTGGGTTTGGAAGCCAGTTTTCAATTCTCTGTAGTGTTTCTCCACATTAGACTGATGCACAACAATCTACGCGTATTTTAAATTGAGTATTGTACCGACGTGACGAACATCCCCCACAAACTATCATATGGAGAGAGAGAGAGAGAGAGAGAGAGAGAGTGTGTGTGTGTGTGTGTGTGTGTGTGTGTGTGTGCCTGTTTTGCTCAAAGTGAGGGAGGTAGAAACTCGGGGTGGAATTAAAACAGTGCGGAGAAGAAGCAGGGTAGACAGACGAAGACTAGCTATAAACGCACAGCTAACCGTTGGCAATTACGTAGTGTAAGAGCGTAAAGGGAGTGTTAACAATCATAAGAGAATTGTTATCTAAGACCTGCGATAAATGATTTGAGTATAGTGTCGTCATGGTTTACTGCTATTTCAATGGCTAAGGATGAAATGGCTGCTGTAAGCAAACCATAACACTTGTGTGTATTTGTACATATTTCTGATATGTTAAAACGATGGACATGAAATCCCCTTAGACAGTGGAAACAAGCGTGAAGAAACGAATGGCGAGGCGTTAAATAATGCTAGCTATTTACGCCCCATTAACGGTTTTGCCAACATTAGAAATTGCAACTATTTGGCGACGAGGAAAGAGTTCTTCCACTTAACGGCATACAATCAACGTGTATTCATCGTAGTGCATACCCTGAGCGTTTTTGAGCGCGTTGCTATCGATATGGTAATACAACGTACAATAGTTGGTGAATTGCTAATGCATTCCTGAGTGCCCTGGTGTAAAAAGACCAGTCTAGAGAAAATAGACAGGTTTTGTATTACATATATCTGCCCTTACCAGTACCTGTGCATACCAGACTAAATGCAATAATAGACGGCATACAAAGATTCATGATGCCATGCTTCGCTTGCTAAAAGTTGGGATATTACATACTGATAGCTCAGTCAAGAACTAATGTTAGAGGCTTAAAGGTGTTTAAATATGGATAAGGACATTGACCTTTCGAAGAATGGTATCAGGTATAATTTGTGCAAATAGTTTCAATATCCGTCAAAAAAGTTATATTTTCATTCGCCTTTCTAAAGACTGATACCCTGCCTTGTCTAAACACCCGATCTTAATTGATATTGTGTGTCTTGCACAATAAACAGCTGTGTTCTTTCTTGGGCCTTGACTTTTAATGATTTTATGACCTAGGAGATGTACATTATTTACCGCTTTCATTTATAACTGTTGATAAGGATATATCCATGAAAGAAGGCATGAAAAGTTGAAAAATTGAATTATACACATAAATACTCAACGCAGACAGCATAGCGAGTGTTTGTGATTTTGAGTGTACGGGCACAAAGTAGAACTCTCACATCATTTCACGCTGATGGTTAATGTATGACGTAAGAGTGACACAAGTCCAGCAATCGTTTTTTAAAGTCTGAGCTGGACATATACCAGAGCGAAACCAAATCAGTGTTCAAATAACAAAAAAATCACCTTGCGTTTTATGCACCTACTAACTTCAGATTTTTCCCACATCTCCGATGAATAGCCATGGAGACTTTTCGATGGATAACCAAAGCCGTTATTTCTAAGAGAGCTTATTGTATTAGCCACGGTCCCTAGCCTCTATAGGCGGTGAGGTGCAGTTCGCTTACAAGAGATTGCAATCGTCTTGAGGGTTTTATTGTCGACTTAGAATGCACGAGGTTACGGAAAGTATTTGTCCGTTTTCTTGTTAAAATGCCATTCTGTTGACCCAGGGTCATAGACTACGTCATTTTGTACTTTAATCTCTGACGAGCTTGAGTCCTCCGTGCACTTGTGCACGACCTTGAAATCCCGAACTACTGTTGTGTAAGCCAAACAATCAGAAAACTTACATAAATAAATGAAAGGATGACCAAACAGATAGACAGAGACAGACAGACAGACAGACAAACAAACAAACAAACAAACAGGGACATGGAGGCAGAGGCAGAAACAGAGAGAATGAGACCTAAACAAAAAGAGTGACAGACAGGAGCTCATTTCTCACTGCAACACTTATCAGAAACTTTACCCAAAGAAAATGTTTTCTTCGCACCGCCACCAGTTCCTAGCAGACAATCATGGCAGTGATAGGTCATTCGATATATGTGACAGATACACTCAACATTCCCATTGCTGCATATAGTTACGCAACTACTAAAATTCTGACCAAGAAACGATTATTTGCATTTTGCAGAAAATACCATGGGTGAAAAACACACCCTCAGAGAGAGAGAGAGAGAGAGAGAGAGAGAGAGAGAGAGAGAGAGAGAGAGAGCAGACAACCATTTCCCAGCCGATTATTCATTGCTCTTTCATTAGCTCAACTATATCGTGATAGTTTTGGTTTCGTTCACTGTCACTTGCTCGTTGTCGAGTTATAGGCGCAGAAACAACCAGGATGGACGTAATCTACCTTGTGACGTCGTCAGCCCATACAGCAGAGAAGCCAAGAACCGTACAGAGGACTTTGCAAAGAAGAACGGTGAAAGTGAATGGCTGCAACTACATTCCTAAGACTAAATCATCCGAAAATGGAAGCATATCCGACTCTGAAAGTTAGCTTTCAAGTTCTGGTAGTTATCCCGATAGACTTGGTTCAAGTCTGTGATTTTCGAATGTTTTAGTCGAGTGGATGCGAAGATTAGTGTTTTATTTTCATGTGAAAGGCATGAGTGGAATGGACGTGATGAGTGGGGTGAACGCTATACAGGAGAGTTTCACCCTGAATCCGGCAGAAACTAACTCACTACTGCGCAGTCTCAAGTTAACGCGTTCAATCACTGGGAAAACCTGGCCAGGTCTGCCAAATTCGGAATAGGTTTGTACGAAATAGGAGAGACACAAGAGAAACTACTATAAATGAGTCTCTTTTTTAAAAATTCACTGACTTGAACCAAGTCTATGATCCCGATGTAAGAAATCCATAAGTCGATCGATTTTCTTTATCAACTTTGACACCGTCGCTGTCAATTCATATCAACGCAAGAGGCGTGTCTCCATTTTAAAGAGTTCACCTTGTACTGCACATTATAATAAATCTCATTTGAAAAAAAAATTGTTCGGTCATTTACTGCGAATGAAAACTGACAAACCCACTTGAAAAATTGTAATTTCTGACACAAAACTACATAGAAACTATTTCGTTTGGAAGGATATCACGACTGGCGGCTGCCATAAAATGATATCCTTCAAAGCAACCACTTCCTTACATATTAGGTTTAACCAAGAATTCGAATGGACCAGGGTACAAACAATTACATGCACAAACACGCTTAGAAATGAGAGTATACCATACTAGACTCTCTCACGGCCCCTCGTTTGCTCCCGCTATATGATCTTCAGCCATAATAGTGATGCGCCCTCAAGGGTCTTTTCCTCGCATGCGAGGCTCACCATAGAAGCTTTGCCTTACATTGAGTAAGCAAAGTGACTTTCGAAGCTTGTAAGAATGATGGCGTCATATTGTAAAGTCTTGCTTCTGATGACCATTATTGAACGAAGAATGTTTTTAAGATTTGATATACCACCATTATGTACTGCTCTGTAAGTGGAATTTGATATACAGCCCCATCATCTGCAATATGAATTCTACACACACAACCTGAAAACAAAAGTACATGCAAAAATTCACCACTATTGGCATTGGCGCTGTTTATGAAGATCCATATATTGTCCTGTACGAAGAACGTTCTTTAAATTACCAACTAATGTACACGCAAAGACTGACCAGATCTCAAAAGAGCTTAAAGGACCCTCATGCAAATCTCTACCACAGATAATTGTCTAAATTTGTGGCTACTTTATGAGCAGGTATTGAAAAAGTCTTCTTTGATGTTTTGAAATTCACCCTGAACTAAACTGGTGACATGAGGCAACGAAACTTTTTTCTCAACTTGCTTAGTCTTTGTTAAGGTTTTTTATACTGCATCTCTTTATCAAAATGCATACACTAGGAAAATGCTACCATACAAACATTGAATCTAAGAATATGGTAAGCCTAATGAAGATATTTTAAAACTAGAACTCAATACAATGTTGTCACAAAAGGATTTCAATGCCATATTAATTGTCGCTAACAGTATCCATTGCTATTCGATGTGAAAAGGGAGATGCTAATTTGACTGCAAAACCTAAGACACTTGGAAGATGATGTCCCATTCTATGAATGTGTGATCTGTTGTCTTTGAATTCTTAATTTTGAAGATGTCGATCGACAGACGGACCTAAATATAGAAATAACAATACGCAAAGAAATATTTACTGATGTAACAATAACTTTTGTTTATTGGTTCTTTTTACCATAGACCCTCGCTCGAGGGTCTATGGTTTTTTGCAGCCAATTATTTTAAAGTTGGATAATATAAATAACGCAAGAAAGGCAGCACCCGAAGTCGATATCAATCTGCGTTGGATAGTATTTTGAATTAGGATAGTTACCCTGTTAACATTTTTCCACTGTATACTAACCCAATGCCGAACCCTAGCCCCAACTGGTCAGTGATAAATGTCTACGGTGAAAAGTCCTGATGTTTTTGAAGGCAGTGGTGTAACTTGCCATTTGTGTGCTTTGTTTGGTTTAACAATGTAACGTATCCGATTTCTTGACTCCTCCACCGTTCTCATATCTCACCGACCTGGATTCACAGTTCTCTGTCGGCAAGCAGTATTGTGTTTGTACTCTACCTTGCATCATGTAAGCCCGTTGCATCGTTAAACTTGTGTTATGTTTTGTTTTAGATGAACACTTGTTTGTATTCCCATGAGTTACTCCGAGTGAAACTGCGCCCTCCACGTTGGGGTTGAATAACCATTATTCTTGAGAAGTATTTGAAAATTGATCTAATCTGCGGCAGATACTAGGTGTACGTTACGGGTCAGGGGGTTTGAACTCGACGTCATCATCAACAAAAGAAATTCCATGGTCCAATCTAAATACAAGAGACCAAGTAAGCCCGAGGAAATCTAATTTGCTGGCTCGACGATCTTCTTTAACAGGCGACAATTATGACTGAAAATGACGCACATAGTGATGGAGATGGAGGCTACCGTGGATGGCTGGTTGTCCTTGGCTCCCATATTTGTACGTTGTTTGTATTTGGAGTGTATCAAGCTTTTGGTCCGCTATTTGTCGCCATTCAGAAACATTTCAACGCCTCTTCAGCGATGACATCATGGATTCTTGCTCTCGTCCTGTTCGTACAAATGAGTTTCGGTATGTATCTGTTATGTAAGAGTAATCGCAGTATCGAAGTTCACGTGCAAACTGATAAAAATTGTAACTTCTTCAAAGTGATTGATCTTAAAGGCCAGTCAAGCCTTGCTTACATAAACATGCTGCAGTAGGTCCTATGCATAGAACCGCACAGCAAAATATTGCACTAATAGTCAGTGTTGTCCTTAGAAGCCGGGTGCCGGGTAAATAACCCGCCTGTTTTGCATTTTTTCCCGGCTACTTTTAATTGAATATCTTTTTTTTTTAAATCACAATGAAAACAATATAAAACAGTTATATAGGTAGGCCAGATGGTGAATACTTACTAGTATTAATTTAACGTAGATTGTAGTTATCATATCTTCTTTCTGATTATAATTTTAGCATTTTTTGAGTGAGTCCGGAGTTCTGATTTAGTTATTTGTACATTTCTCTCAAACATTAGATGACGAAGTTCTATCAAGCACTAAACAGTCTGATCCCTCCTCTAATGTCAAATGTCACCTCAGATGCCACCAGAGAACACCATTTCCACTTCAAAATTTCATTTTTCGCCTTGCTAAAGGCCAATATAAGGACAACACTGAATAGTAGATACTTTTTTTTAAATTATATATATATATATATATATATATATATATATATATATATATATATATATATATATATATATATATATATATATATATATAATTATATATATATATTATATATATATATACCTGGAACAGTTATACATACTTTATGACGGCGGGAATGCTATTGTTGCTTTTAACGTTGAACTTGATCATTGCGTATCGATAGAATATAATATGATGACAGTCAGGTTGACCGATTACAGCAATGCAATATTGTTAAAAGAACCTTAATCCCTGCATTTCTGTATAGGGGACAATGATAATTTTAGACCCAAAACACACACATTACATGTATTTGCAGTTGAAGTTATAGGCATTGTTTACCACAGTTGATCATGTTGACAAATACTTTTGCCGTACAGTGAATTGATATCCACGTTAACTGAATAGTGACAGTGAGTGATCTGAAAACACGCATCAACGTCAACCAAGTCACATAAACAACAACAAGCATTATTATTATTATTAGACTTTATTTAAAGAGGATAATCTGAGTTACAAATCAAATTGTAATTTACATCACAGCCCTCTGAGAGCTCGAAAAAAGTACATGCGTATAAATAGCAAATACAGTGTACATGTAAATACAACAAGTGTTCAAAATAAGGATGAGTAACATCTTCATTGCAACTAAAGAAAATAAGTTAATCTAAATCTGAACCCTCATTTGTAAACTTCGTAATAAGATATTCTCGCAACTTTACTTTGAAAGTAGGTAAAGTTGAGCTATTTCTAATCGCAGGGTTGTATTCCAAGTAATCGCAGCACGGAAAGAGAAATACTTTTGACCTGAGGTAGTCTTGAATTTTGGAACACACAAATTTCCATGACTTGCATTACGGGTGTTTGATGAAATTCGATGAAAAACGTCACTCAAATAAGGGGATCCAAGGCCATTCAATGATTTGAATGTCAATAATGCGGTGAAAGAGACAATACGTAGGTCAATCGGCAACCAGTGCAAAGTTAAAAAGATGGTTCGTGAGGGAACACTCATGTCAACCCCTAAAATTACTCTTCCAGCCCTCTTCTGGAGTTTGTAAATACGGTGAAGATTTGACTTCGAAGTATTGCCCCAAACAGTGCAACAATAATCAATCAAAGAAAGGAACAGTGCATTGTACACAACCAAAAGAGTACTCGTAGTGGCAAATGGACGTAGTTTGCGAAGGATACCAATTCTGATAGAAAGTTTCTTACACAGGTTATCAACGTGAACATCCCAACTTAAAGTTGAATCAATTGAAACGCCTAAGTGGATGTGAGAAGAGACATTAGAGATAATTGTTTCTTGTATTGTGACACAAATAGAGGCCTCAGTGTTAGTAACATGTCTAATTTTAGGGCAAGAAGCAATAACCATACTTTTAGTTTTCTCCGTGTTGACAACCATATGATTATTAGAAACCAACGATGAGCTTGGGACAACATTATCGTTCATACGAGAAATAATTTGATCGACGCTATTACCTGAAACACACAAAGTCTGGTCGTCAGCGAACATATCTAATTCACCCGTGTTAAGGCAAAGGGAAACCTATATTACTAGTATAAGGTATCGAATGAACATAAAACATCGCGGCACGTTCTGGATACGCTTTGATAATTGATACTATTCGAATCTGTACAGCCATGAATGCTATGCATGTCTGAACCTGAGTTCAGTACCGTCAGGCAGGTGATCATTTAGACTCCTGGCATTGAGCAAACATAATAGCCTTCTACCAAGGGGCATTTAAACCCATGTATTCCGGCGATACTGTTACTATGTTACGCACGTAGATAGCCATGCTAGTCTATTCTTTTCAAAAAATCGTCTCATTTTCTGACAATCTGTCAATTCGATAGAAGAAAATAGATTTCTAGAATGTAACTTTATTATTGGAAAGGGATGTTATCATATTTAGCACGTCTACTATTGAGCGATTATCTTGAGGACGATTTCTCATCCTAATCATGCGGATTGTAGCTGACAGGTGAACGCACCGATGACCAAAAACAAATCTACGAACTTCGAAGAATGACGTCATCGATGATGCTCACTTATGCATAGACCGGGTTAATGTTAAATTGCACGAAACATGAAAATTGACAAATATTGCTAGGTCGACAGCATTGCTGTATTTGGGTTGACATGTTTCTGATACAAAGTTTAAACAAATCGCCAAAGAATGGCTTGACAGTGCAAAGTGATTTATTATTTCTATACTTACGAGTTTGTTCGCCAAACTAAATTGTTACAACAAATTTGAAACGAACTGTAGCTATGTATTTGGTCGGGTAAATACATTTGCCATTTTCCCTGGGCCCCTCCTGGGGATATCTATTCCAGTACCGAAAACAATAGTTTGTTTCAAGATTTATTAAACTTTTCCCATCTACTTGATGACTGTACTTATATCGAAAGATCAGTAAATTTGGCATTTTCATTTAAATTTACCTCAATTTATCAATTCAGTAAGTTTGACTATTGAAAAGCAATAGACGCAAGGTCGTCGATATATGTTATGCCCATAGTAGGGTAACATACTCGTATACTCAACACTAATATGCTGCATATATACTATAGTATACTGCACCAAAACGTATCTCTTTAAATACCTCATCATCATGGCTGTATTTTACCTTGCTGTACATTGTGGCAATACAAGGGGCACAGTGCTTATGATGTACCCGTTATGTAGACTGCAGACTGTCTCGGCACCTTCACTGTATGTAATTCAGAGATGCCTCTTAGGTAGATAGCACTGACAGAGTAATAAAACTTTACACAGGGCCTATTGGAAATGTAGCTGTGAAGAAGATTGGTTTCCGAATGACAGTGATGGTTGGGACGATATCTTCTACGATGGGATTCTTCGTGAGTGCCTTCGCACCGAACTTGGAGTTCCTCTACTTTAGTGTTGGAATACTTGTTGGTAAGTTTCCAAATCGGATACTAGTGACGCAGCTCGGGAATATGATGGGTAATTTGTCAATTTCTGAGTGAGAAAAATCTTCTGTAGAAGATTGCACGTATATATAAAAGCTAATTGTTCAGAAGGATTAAAATATAAAGGTTTCAAAGTGATAATGAGATAGGTACACACATAAAATAGTATACTACCATATCATTGGCTATTCCCCTTTACGTAACAGTGTCTATGAACCTGCCAAGATGCATTTTGCATTTAGTGCATTTGACAGGTACTGTACAGTAAACGAGCCATTACATGTGCAATACATATTCAAAAGTTTGCACTGTTTGTGATGAAGAAGAACCACATAGGTGTCAATTTTGTTGAGTCCGGTAGTGTGATTGATTGATTATTGATGGATTGACTGATTGACTGATTAATTAGTTGGTTGGTTGACGGATGGATGGATAGATGGATAGATAGATACATTCATCGATCGATTGAATGATTTCAAAATTGTTCGATTAATTGGTTGATATTTTTCCTCAAATCTGTAGGTTTCGGTTACGGGCTGATTGTAGCACCCGGATTGGGAATCGTTGCTCATTTCATTAAAACTCGTTACGTCATAGCAAATGCCTTGGCATCTACCGGGGCTGGAGTTGGTATTTTAATATTTCCGCCAATCTTACAGAAATTGATCGATGTTTACGGCTGGAGAGGTGCCTCGATCGTCTTTGCCGGTATGAATGCGCACATGTTCGTCTCCGCAGCCTTGTTCATTACACCAGCCAATTACAAGTCTCCTGACGACATCCGTCAACCGTCATATGAACACCAAAGACAAACTGAAGAAGAGCAGAATGGCACATATTTGTCACGAAAATGGAAAAGTTTACGTCTAATTTGTGACTGTACCATGTTTGCTGAACACCCTTCGTTCACAGTTTTTATGCTATCTAGTCTATTCGGAATAGGAGGCGGGATTTATGGAGTCGCGGCACACTTGTTAGCGCGCGCTGAGACGCAAAACCTGGCATCACTCAACGACATTGCATTGATCGTATCGATGATTGGGGTAGGCAGTGTGTTGGGAAGATTATCACCAGCCGTTGTATCAATCTGCGATCGCTTTAGAATGACCAGTTCAAAATGGTTCGGACTATCTCTTTTCGTGAATGGAGGAATGACAGTCTTAAGTTACTTTGCAAGATCATTTTGGGCACACTCAATATATGCCTTTTTCTTTGGCCTTCTCAGTGGATTTATCTACACAATCATTCCACAGGTTGTCAAGGAAATTATCTCGGCTGAAATGGTTGTTCCTGGTCTTGGAATGTTCTCATTTTTCACCGCACTAGGTGGTTTGTTTGGTCCACCCTGCGCAGGTATGTTAAAAAGCGTACATATCTAAGATTTCGCTGATTTAAAATATGACTTCTTTATGTCACAACGACACGAAATGATAAATACTCAAATAAGCTTAATAATTTTATAAAAATGACATGAATTACCAAAGTCATCCCAGTTTTAGCAGGCTTCGTTTCTGTGGCCAAGCTCTAAAGGTCTCTTGACCAATGTTGCCTTACATATATGTACACTATGAACTATTTTTGTTGATGTAATTCTGTAAATGTTTTCAGGTAAACTTTTTCAAAGCGTATGAAGGATTTCGAATAAAAGGGCGACAATTTTCTGGAACGTGGTAAAATTACAGATTCAGCACAGATGTATTAAGAAAGTATCAATGTGATTGAAACAGAATAGTTTTGATACGGCGTTATGTTGATGGAATATACTGTATACCGAAGATGAGGGTTTGGAGACAGTGGCTTATGACAGTTAGATTTTGGACGGATTAAGAGTAACTGGGCTCTCATCTAGTCTTGATTATAATGGGGCATCAGTTTATAATAAGATCAACAGATATGAAAACAAATACTAAATAATTATTTTAAATACAATAACCGGAGTAAGTTGTATAAGACTTAAAGATGCACTGTCGCTTTTTATACTTCATTATAGGACTGATTTATGACGTCACATCTGATTACAACAACTCGTTCTACTTTTACGGGGCTCTATCGATGTTTGGAGGTTTCATTTCGCTGATACTAGGGTCAGTCTTCACTCGCAGGAAACAGTTAATGTCACGCCAAGAAACCGTAGATATGTACATGGGAGAAGGAACGCTGTTAAGTGAGATTCCACGTCATTATTCCACTGTGGCCACTCAGACAGGATGATACGAAAGGTGATGAGATAACTGGGACATTATTTGAACAGACACGAGCTCGGTATCGCTCATTATCAAAATAAAGAAACATTTTCAAAGTACGCACATCAGTTCTTCAAAGGCCAGCAAATGTAAACCCGCTATGCTATTTTGCAAACGCCATATTGTTATTTACATCCACAGAACTTATTTCTTCAAAGCCCCAATATCAAGCCAAAAGAGAGAAAATGATAAGCTTTCCCATTTCACTAGATTTATTGCATATTGTGTTTATCAAAGCTTGTAGTACGTTTTTCTGAAGTGTCTAATTGATCTTATCGTAGCTTGATGTGGATAAAGAGGTAAGGGTCGTAATATTGTGACACTTTAAACTCCACCTTCTTGATTTGACGTCATACTTTGGATGCAAGTTAAGGATGGACATAAATAAACGCAAGAAAGGTCTTTTTTAAAGACCACGTTATTCAATCGTTGATATTGAAATGGTAATCCAGGCCGTTTCGCATACGAAAGGTTGACTTTATGACGAATTCATCTGTTGTAAGTGTTTAACATTTAAAACCAAATATTTCTTGTTGTGGAAATCTATTTGAAGACAATAAAAATTAGCATGTAATATCAACTTATACTGCGAGAAAATGATATCGATTTTTAGAAAGAGCAGCTTTTTGAAATACAGTGCTGGTCTCTGCAAAGATAAACCACAGCTACATTGAATTAAACACGTCCCCTAAAGCGACAATCCCAAATCATCCCTTCACTTCGACCTTTAATTATGTCCTTTCTTGTCAAGACTTCTCCGGTTTTTGATAGCGGAAATCTATTGATTTTTAGGGCTTTCCCACCACGCTAGAGATCAGTGTGACCTAGTGTTTTTACATGTAAATAGAAAATTTACGCCTTGTAATGCACGTGTTTCATTTCCTAGAGAGCAAAGCCGTTACAAGTTACTTTGATTTAATGGATCGATCACAATTTCGAACCTGGGTTAACGTGGACCTATCTTCATTAGAGAGTAGTTACGATCACCATGATGGAGCGCAAGGCTCGGTTTATGATGCGTAGTTCGGACAATGTCTGTGCGAACATACAGATTACCAAATTCCTTTTTGCGTGCCAAGGCTAGTCTTTTCAAGCCATAATAAGCAGGAAAACATTGTTAAAAGTTCAGTGGTGTATATGGTTTGTTTCTCACCATCTTGGTTAAACGGTAAAGGGGATGACGACAAACACGAGCACAGGTACATAAATACATTTACGATGACTACTATTTCTTTTCAATGTCGAATGTATGTACATTTTAGGCAAGCAGTCACCTGAATATTTTCAAACTTATTACTAAAGAAAATGCACAACAGTGCCCTTAGTGTTTGTTCACATGGAGAAAAATTGCCCTATCGACTTTATCATTTTGTACATTTAAGTTTGATTCAAGACGTTGGAAAAACTTAAACATAGTTGAAATTACCTGCTGAGTAAGTGTTTTACCTTGAAATCGTATTCTACTGAACCAAACTGCCATTAGCTTTAAATTGAAGACGAATGATTTTGAAAGTCTTAAAATGTTCATCAATAATCTTTCACTATTTCTTTCCACGGATATGTTTCAAAATATGCACCGAAGTCTAGGTTAAAGATTTTGAGCCAGCCAAACATTTTATTGTCGACTCAAGACTTTAACACCATCTCAGAAATCTTTAAGCTCAGTAAAGGCGACTAAAACGAATGCATAGTTTACAGGATTGCTTCTTAAAAGATGACCGCCATATAACATTCCCTAATCTTCTTCGTCAAGTTATTATTGGTGGTATTGGTGATAAGATCAATACGTGAAGTGTTTCCCGGGAAAGCTACCAAAATTATTAAGTAATGAATACACATCACATTGACAAGTCAAGAATGCGTTATGGTTGGGCAAAAGAAATCGAATTTCGGTTATCATATTCGCCTGTGAAATACAGTGACATAATTTGAAATCCAGGTCAGCGCCAGAGTACTGGAGCGTTCGTTAACGACCAGCCCGTCGGCTTGTCGCTCTATATGTTATCAGAACAAAACTGCTAATTCGAAGCTATTCTAGTTGATGATTTAAGCAGCAACTGTATCTTTTATAGGTTCTACTGAGTTTAAGTGATAAAAACAGAAACGGAGATTCTACTGTTGCCTATTTTATTACTACATAAACTTCAGCTATGATATAGCCGGTTTTCGCGGCAATGTATCAAACTAAATGTACTGGTACATCTTTAATTTGGTGAAAAAATTCGTTTACACGAGAATGATAAATAGCACTGCAACGAGTAAACTTTATAAACCTATTTCTTCTCTTGTTTACCATGATTTGCAAACTCTTCATATTTGACCGATTCCTACTTGCTCATCTCAACCTTGCTATAAGCGTATAGTGCGTACAGTGACTTTTAAACCGTAGTCGTAGGTGAGCTTGTCCCATATTTGGTGTAACATGATATCTTGTTTTCAAAACTAAAGTGAATGAGTTGAATGGATGCTGTATTTATACGCCCTACAACATAAGTCATGATACGTAATTTGGCATGACCGAGATGTTTCGATTTCAGGTAAACATCAAGGGGAGTTATCGCCCAAGGTGATACAATAAATAGAGAGGCTAATGTAGAAGTATAGAGTTTATGTTAATATTGAACAGGCTGTGGTGTTGATGTCTCTAGCTGAACTCCGACACATTGTTTAGTGGCTTAACGGTTCTAGTTTGACACCGATGTGGAGGTGCCGCCATCAAGGTCAACATTGGTATTGGGCGGCAGTCGGATACATTTGTTTCCGAATTTCAGAAAGCTCCTGCTAAAATACGACGATTTTACCATAGGGTGTATAATTTTACAGAGACACGATCACGTAATTCAGAAAATTTAAACAGTTTTAATAGTTAAGTAGTTCAAAAGGTAACAAATCCACTTGAAAAATAATACAATTTATGGTTATGGAGAGGTGATAAATAGAATGACTTCAACCAGTTACAAATAGAGTACCAATATTGAAGTCACCTAAGATTAAACGTCCCTTACCCGATTGATATGATAAGATAAACAAGAATAATATGACCACAAATGTAAATTTTTATGATCGACAAACATCCTCGAAAACCAGTGGTTTTCAGTGGGGGAGCTTTATAGTAAGTTTCAACTATTCTACGGTTATGTTATGTCGGTAGACAGTGATAGAAATATTTCGTTATGCCAATACATGTATTCTTACAAAAGTAATTATTCAGTGCATTTCTAACCTTTCCCTTGCTCAAAGAATTCTAAACATACTATTCCAAGAAACGTTTTGATCATTTTACTTCAATTTTGTTCAAGTTCAGCAATGGGCATTAGTTGTATGTGAAAAGTGTTCAATGATATATACAATACGAACGAATTCAACGGAAATCTATTTCTAAATTTGAAAGAAACGTTTCATCAGACAGTTTACCTAATTTAACACCCCATACCCATTGTATATGGATGTTTTCAAGGAACGGATTCGATTGCGGTAATTTCACAGATTCCCCTCAAAAGAAAGATTACAATCAATTTTGATATAAATCTGGGTTTACAGTTTAACAAACATTATGATGTCACTTAATAGATAACAACACAGTTACTCTGTCATTGATCTGTCCATACGATTTGATCTTATAATCGAATGTGGACAAATTTAATATGCAACATCGAAGGGATACGCTTGTCAGAAGAAAGCAGGGCATTTTGAGACGCCCAGAGAAATTTTGGTAATGCTTCAAAGCAACAGCTAGTATAGGTAAATAACTGCATTTTGATTTACATAATTCCGTCACACACTTTACGAGATGATACATTTCTCTGTTCTTTTGCATAAAATATGCAAGTTCTAGCGGGTGCACCAATTTATCTCATAGATAAAATGAAGACATGCATCATTTATGCTTTATAATATGCGCTTTTGGTTATTTTAAACAAATATCACTCATATGAACGAATGATAATCGCTTCAAGATAAAACAATAACTGAAACTTAAGCTTAATGTATTTCAATTTCCTACTTCGCTGTCACAACAAAAGTTCAAGGCACCGGTTTTTTATCTACATTATCACCTAAGTCTGGATACATCGAGCTTTCATCGCTTTGGGGTTTCCGGTCTGGCTGCTGTGAGGTTGAAGTCGCGCCGTAATTTGCAGACACGGTTGAGTCGTATGGAGGTGGATAAAATGCGCTGTCCTGTCTGGGTTGGAACCCATCGCCATGCTGGTAGGTTACGCCGTGATATCCAGGTGGAACGTGATAAGTAGAGGACGCCCCCTGTGGTACAATTGGAAAATCTGTCTTGGCTGTGTTTACAGTCGTGTAGATTGTGGTGGTTGGTGGCGTTGTCGTAGGAAGTTGCTGGAAGGCATGACTCTTTCTGATTTGCCTATTCACACTTTTGACCAGACAGGGCATGCGAATGATGTCAATCAACCAACCAACACCCAGAACGCCCAAGGTGAACATATAGATGCAACCCCATCCTGGGCGATTAAGGTGGAAATTGTGAAAACCTGCAAGATCAAATTATAGCAATAAACGTTCAAATCAAGGTTAAAACTATCGAGAACTCCTTTCGTTGCTTGGTTGATGTAGTAAGAAACCTCCAAAAATGCAGCTTTAAGTACCTATATATGGAAAATGTGCACTTTTATAAAAAGCATCCAATCATGTATTGTCGACTCCTTACAATGCCAAGCTTTGGCACGTAAAAATAATATTCTTATTCCGTCCAGAGAGCTACTTGATTTCATTTTAAGTATCATTTCATGATTTTATTTCGTCTCTTACAAAACAAAGCATACCAAATATTTCTTATCCTTTCTCTTTTGTGAAAAAGTGAGGTTTAATAGGCTGTTGCTGTGTAAAACGTATATCTCAATTTTCAACTTTATGGCAATGATCCACCCAAGTGTTGACAGATATACATACTGACTGATTTCTAGTCTTTCAAGTAAACTGTTGACTTTTAGACTTTTAGAATATTACAAGTAGATTCATTATGTCGACAATTACACATATATGCAGGTATTTCGCAAGACTGACATAAAATTTGTATGTAAAACAGTGGCCACGCTAACTACATTATGGTAACTCCATATAAAAGTATGCTGGCGTTGTCAATATGATTTATTGGTACACCTGAGACTTCACAGTAACGTTTGTCACCTGCCACACTTACCCAACCAGCCGAAGGGTATCACCAAAATGTAAGCGTCGCTCAGCTTCTTTGTTGGCGGCAAGTTGTGGCCCTGTGCTTTCTCGGCTAATTGTCGGTTGACATCTTTGACAAGCCAATACATTCGAAGTAGGTCAACCAGCCAACCGAAGCCTAAACAGCCCACCGTGAACAGGTACAGAACACCCCAACCGTGTCTTCCAAGATAAAACTGGTGGAGCCCAAGCCATCCTAGTGGAAGCCCTAACACGTAAGCTTCAACAACTCCTTTGGTTGGTACATCAACGACTTCTGCTTGAAGAAGACGCGATTCGCTGCCCTGGGAAGTTGTGAGAGTCCCCATAATAGTGCTTTCGAACGGTATGTACGTCGTATGATGTGGGCAGTGATATCTATAGCGCAGTATATGTATGATACAATGAACTTTGCCCAGCTTGACACCTCACGTGCCTATGCGTTCTACGCACGTATCTGTGTCACGAGGATATCACGATGCTTGTTGTCATAGAAACACTCCAATAAAAGAAATTATTTGTGTTGCACATTTATATTGCTTCAGAGAAACAAAATCTAAACAATCGCCTTTATGGCACTCATCAAATTTGAAGTAAACGCACTGACTACTCTCTGTCGCGTGTAGGTTGATGTAAAACATCCATGACACCTGCCCTATTCAGGCCGGTTGCACATACAGCTTATCCTAAACACCTAGATCTATACGCATCCTCAGATACAGAATAAAAAAGCAAACGAGTGTGTGCCACGTCAGGGTTCCTTAACTCATTAATTGAGACAAATATCGAAGGCTGTACCCAAATAAATGTACGATATTATTTCAGAAGCATCGGGATTTTAAATTCCGCCCAAGGCCAAAAAAATGAACTTTTTCCCTCCGTTATTGATCATACAGCTATGGCTTTTGGGTTTGAAATATGGAGGACTATCCAGCGAAAGGTTGATCTTTAGAAACTGTTATTTTCATGAACATGATGAATTACATCGTGTCTCAATAATAGCTTCGTTTAGAAAGTTGGATATGTCTTCATAGATACGCGAGGTGCTTATCTGCGAGGGTGATGGTTAATTACAGACAGCTTTACCATGTATAGATCAAATGTAAAGGAATTGGCTTTGATTCCTGACAGATATACACGTGCTGAGAGATTTTTCGGGAGAAAATATCTGGAAACAGCTCCTCAACGTATAGTATATAGGAAGCACTCGCTCATCAATTTTGGATTTTGCACATTTAACTTTTTCTTAGTCATCAAAATATGATTTTATGTAGAAAAAGTAAAGACAAATATGTTCTACGGGCATTTTGCAGAAGACTCAAGTATACAATAAATAAGAGATTTCTTTTGTAATCGAACGTTGTCTTTGAATGACTTGGCATAAATTAGATTTGCAAAACCGAAAGTAGTTAATGGGTATTTCAAAAACTCGGTAATGAAAAAGGACAAATCACACCAGCTGATGGCAGGTTTTGGTACATTCCATCACTAAGGACATGTTTCTAGCCTATTTATCTTGTAAGTTTGGCTGCCATCATAAAAGACTGACTATAATATGAAAAATGGACATCTTTCAATGGCGATCAAGTATGTGACTGGGGAAATTTTATGATGTCACCGTTCTATATTTATGTAATGACGTCAGACGTTGTTGCCGAAAATCCAGGTCACATATATGCTAAGCCTGTACACTGAGATATTGTCTCACTGGCATGTTGCTGAAACATGAATATTCATTAAGGAGTATTCTTTGCACACAGGTGACCCGGATTCTCTGCAACAACGTCATTATGTAAACAGAGTATTGCAAAACCAGTCGTCTATGTTACCCAGACTGTTCTGCGGAGTTCTTTACTGGCATCCCCTACGAGCGGTCGGAAGACAGCCCCGCAGAGCAGTCTGGGTAACCGAGACTAAAACATCAGGAAATTCCCTTTAAGTCATATACTTCGCCGCCATTTTTGCAGGAACTCAGGTCGAACACTGCTGTTGAAATTCTTTCTGTGGCCAGCCTCCTCCAAGTCTTTCATTTCAAGCAGATTACGTAAAGCAATAGACAGAAGGTGAGTGTGGATCCAGCGGTAATATCCAATGATAGACCAAACATTCTGCACTATTGTTCTGAATACGAAAGCAAAACGAAAGCAAAAAACTGACCACCTATAACGCAGTACCGAGCTCGACTTTCGATATCCTTTGGGTAGAGATCGTTGTCATAAAGACGTTGTTTCAGCAACGTTGCATATTCAAAAATAATTATAGCAAGTCTTTGAAAGCAAGTGTTCATTGGCAGGTAGGAAGAGGAAATGTTGTTCTTTAGATGCGAGTCATATTCAACGAATTCAAAGTATTCGTCTCTAAGGAACTTGTCAGAAATCACAGGGGGGCGGTGTTTTTTTTTCAAAAAAGCGATCCTTCAAAAGTGTTTGCAACAAAAAAGTGACCCTCTCCATTTTCATGCGCAAAAAACAGTGACCCTACCCTGAATGCCATAGTCCGTACCAATAATATATTTCTCATTTGACCTTTGAACTTTCAGCGAATACTTTTTAACTTTTACAAATAACAGTTTTATGCAAAGTTTCAACTAAGATCACGTTTCACAGTAAATAATTCTATCAACAGCCTGCAGTACAATAGCCTACTCAAAATCAAAAGGGACACTAGCTGTGTTATAGTTTGGTTGATAATTGTACAGAGAGCAATATTATTGCTTGTAAAGAAAATTATTACAGCCTGCAAGTCACTATTGAACCCATAAATGCACAGATAAAGCAAATTTTGTCCGGGAAATGTTTAATGGTTTACCCCTAGACTACCATGAGAAGTGAATTGATATATTTGGGTAAAATTTCAATGTCATATTTGTTGTTGACTCCAATGTATAGTGAATCAACATTTTCTATGAAATCCAATAATCGCATTTCTTGTACATGTACGCACATGCACTTTTTACCTTCCACTTCAAGTAAAATACATTTACATAAATTATCAAAAATATATAAAAGTGCAGATATAATTTGTTTGTGTGGGGTATTGTAATAGTTTGCCCAATAGACTCCCTTTATTATGATTTTATATTCATGGACGAAGCACTATATCGGCCACATCTTGACTTTGAATAGTTGCACAAAAAGGGTGACTCTCCCAAAAAGGCATGCGTGAAATTTCATGACCCTTCAAAGATGCTTGCTCTAAAAATAACGACCTACCCTCCAACACTAGCCCCCCTCCCCTAATCAAACTCGTGGATTCATAATGAGAAAAATATTAAAGTCATATTTCATGGAATCCACAACAATATGACAACAATATGACATTCAAATGCCCATGTGAGGGCGCTGCTTTTAAAAGCGACCACCCGCTGAAAATCTGTGATTGGTTAGATTTTCTCTTTCCATGGTAACTCAGAAGTGTTAACAAGCGCGAGACAGAATGTTTCAATATGCGTATAGCTTAAAGGTATACAGTCACCTGCAATTTAACTATGCCCGTGGTATATGGTCAAAGGGGCGTTCCTTGGTATTCAAATGCCCATGTGAGGGCGCTGTTTTTAAAAAGCGACCACCCGCTGAAAATCTGTGATTGGTTAGATTTTCTCTTTCCATGGTAACTGTGGCAAAATTGGAACAGGTGACAGTATACCTTTAATATTATCCGCTGATTTGCTGTGTGTCCTAGAATTCTTCGACTCTTAGTGAAATATTTTAATTCGTCCTTAACTTCAGTCGAACTTGTCGTGCCAAACTTTGTGTACACGATTTTCTTACTGCAAAAGGTTAATTAGAGGAAAACAAGTTACATGAAATTCTGCTCTTGACCCTGCAAAAGAGTCATGGACTGCGCTATACAGTACAGAAGCCCTGCACAGGAGCCGTCATCTGATAAAAAATCGTCAGAGGCGGACTCCATGAGCTGTCTTTCATTTGATTAATTTGCTGTATTCCCATAAGCATATAGTCACTGTCCATTGACAGACAAGATCTGTGCGTTGCATCTGTCATCGGCATACGTCGTACGAGTTTCTTACTAATATCGTCAAGTGCATGGTCCTTCCAGTTTCGCTCTACTTGTACATGATCCTTGAATTGCAATATTTTCATTCAGTGTAAACAAACAAATAAACAAAAAGACAATGTAAGGAACGTATTAAACATAAAATGGATGGATGCTCTGAAGTACAAAAGCCTTGTGCAAAATAAGATTCCTGGCATTCATTTTCTATTAACGTGTTGTCAGTGCTGTACTCTACGGAATTAGCAATTTCCACTTTGAATTAGTTTTTTTTTTCTTGTAGGAGCTATGGCGGCAATTTGGGATCCAGAAGCTATGAAGTATGATGCCAGCAATCTTAACCTGGACGATGTACCTGAAGATTTATGGAAAAAGTACACGAATGCAAAGATCGTAAACCTGTCACACAACAATCTCACATCATTGCCGAGGGAGCTGTTGAATCTTCCGAATGTCGAAGAACTGATTCTTGCAAATAATCTACTTGAAAAGTTTCCACAGGTTCTCTGTAAAATGAAAGGCCTTAGAATGATAAACCTTGGCTACAATGTCATTAAGGCAGTACCGAGGGAGCTTTCAAGTCTGCAAAACCTGGAAGAGCTTAATCTCGAATGCAATGCATTCGAGAAATTTCCAAACGAAATTTGTACCCTAAGAAAACTCAACTCTCTCCATTTGGGCTTTGGTCGTCGACTTACGTTCGTCGGTTCTGGGCAGTTGCCGGTCACCAACATTGTGAGCAAATAAGTTTTCCCGAAAACATAGCATCTCTTCCCCTTACTTCACTTCATGTGAGTCACTGTAATATGCAATCTTTCCCTGTTGCAATATTCAAGATAAAGTCTCTGAGAAATCTCTCCCTTGAATATTGTAAAATATCGTTGCTTCCCTCGAGATTAAATATTTCTTGTCAACTTCGGGAATTGAGCCTGGCTTATAATCAACTTCAGATGATACCACCAGCAATATTGAACATTAAAACACTTACAAAGGTGAACATGCAAAACAATCAGATATGCACAATATCCGAGGACATTGAAAAATTACAGGAGCTGCAACAATTAAACCTCTCATGCAATCGTATCCATCAACTTCCATCTACTTTGAGTACACTGAAACAGCTAGGAAACTCTACTTGCAGCAGAATGAAATTGTGAGATTCCCTGACACATTTGGTTTGTTGTCAGCCCTAGAAGATCTCGATTTGTCGTCAAATAACTTTGAAGAGCTGCCCACTCAGGTATCTTCCTTGAAGGCATTGCGTTGCCTGAAGGTTTTCAACAACAACTTAACAGCACTCCCTGATACCATTGAACAACTGCAAGAACTTCAGGAACTTGACCTATCATCCAACAACATCGAAACATTATCTGATGCAGTATGTGGACTAGCAAATTTGACCACACTTGACCTTCAAAATAACCAATTACTAACTTTGCCCCACTCATTTTCTAATCTTCAAACGCTGGAATGTCTGAGCCTCGCCAAAAATTCGCTCGCCCACTTACCAATACCAGTCTGTTCACTGAAGACGTTGAAGAAGCTGAATTTATGGATAATACAATATCAACCATACCCGATGAATTGGATGAACTTGATTTAGAGGAACTAAATATGGCTCAAAATAGGTTGAAAAATCTCTGTCATGTGATTGCCACACAGACAAACTTAACGAGGCTCTTCCTACAGAATAATCACTTGGAATCATTACCGGACACAATAATTGAAGCATTTGGTAAACTCAAGGAATTGGACATTTCCAATAATGAGCTGAAGGAGCTTCCTCAAGACATGTCTGCAATGCGATGTCTGGAGACGCTTGATCTCAGTTACAACCGACTACGCCAGCTCCCCAAGACGATGGATTGCCTGCATAAATTACATTCACTAGACCTATCATGCAATCTTCTGGCAGACTTTCCTGAGGTAATATGTAAACTGACAAACCTGCAAAGACTTGATGTAGGAAGCAGCCACATCACTAAAATACCAAAAAAATCAGCAAATTGGAACACTTGAGCTCTTTTAACATCTCATACAACGCGCTTTCAGATATACCTGAAGAGATATGCACATTGAAGAAGTTGCGGAAACTTGATTGCAGTAACAACAAATTAAAAACACTACCAGCTAGCATGGGTAAGCTACAGCGACTTCAAGATCTGACCTTGTCGTGCAACAAGCTTACTGGAATTCCTAACAGCTTGGGCTCAGTTAAGAGTTTGCATAAACTTGACGCGAAAATAACAACATTACGACATTGCCAGATAGACTCAGTACCCGATTGTTATCTGTCGATCTTTCCTACAATAATATCAGAGAACTTTCACAAGCTATATATAATGTAAAACATCTACAGAAATTATCAATGCAAGGAAATAACATTTCAGAAATTCCTCTTGAATTTGGAAACCTGCAAATGTTGTATGAATTGGATCTGTCGTTCAATCAGCTGCATGAGATTCCATCTTGCCTGGGTAGATTGAAGAGTTTAAGGAGAATAAATCTTAGACACAACAAAATCAAGAAATTGCCCGCTATGTTTTGCGGCCTACGTAAATACGCGTGATTTCAACTTAGCATTTAATGGCATCGAAAGTAGAGGATGGCCCTTGGAGATTGATGTTCTCTCGGAATCGCGAGCTTTGCGAAAACTCGACCTCTCTGGCAACAACCTTACCCAAATCATACCAGCAGTCAGCAACTTCAAAAGACTGCAGACACTTAACTTGTGGAATAACAGAATCAGAACTTTGCCTTCTGACTTCAGACAATTGTGTCATCTGGAAGATTTGAATCTTGCTTTGAACCGCATCACCAACATCCCTGAGGTATTGACAACTTTGTTATCACTTAGAAAGCTTCAACTCTGGGGTAACGAAATAGCTTCAGTCCCAAGAGATTTTGCCCTGCTCAAGCATTTACAAGAGTTGGATATCTCATCAAACAAACTCAGCGAAATTCCAAAGGCGATCTGCATCTTGCCATCCTTGAGGAAACTTAACCTATGTGAAAATAACATCAACCAGGTACCCGATGCCATTGGAGATTTGTACGAGCTCCGGGATCTTAATTTATCTTTAAATAAAATCGCTTTAATTTCAGTTAAATTGTGTTCCCTGAAGGAGCTTAATCGACTTGACTTACATTGTAACAAAATAACTAAACTTCCAGATGAATTGGGCAACCTTGATAAACTCCAAGTTCTGCAGCTGTATAACACAGACAATATTCCTCAAAGAAATTACCTGACATCACTACCGGAGAGTATTTGTCAGCTGAAGAATCTACAGTGCTTTGATGTCGGTGGTAATAAACTTACCAGCATACCTAGCGGCATGAAGGATTTGTCAAACCTACACACAGTCAACTTTTGTGGCAATCCTCTCTGCAATGGCCACGACCTGCATTGTCGTCAAAATCACAATAATGTTCAAGAAATCATTGAAACAATTTTGCAACTTGATAGATATGTAATGAAGAATAAACCAAGGGGAATAGCAGTTATCATCAATAACCAGAAATTTGAAAATCATCTGTTTAGACATGGAAGTGAGGAAGATAAAAGTAAGTTAACGTTCAATGATTCTATGCTGTTTCCTTAGTGTATTTTAGCAGCGTGCATCATCAGCGCATAGTTTTCTGAAGAAATAGTAAAATAGTTGACCAAAATGTTATTCAGATATAAAATATAGCGTAAATTTTACAACTATCGTTGATGAAAATATTGACATTGCATGAACAGATGCAAGACTTTGTTTGAGAAGCAGTTCCAGAGTGGTAACAGCCCACTACATTGCAACATTGGTCGCTTATACAGTAGGCAATATGATAACACTTAAAGGAACATTATCGCTATCTTTTGACACTTTTTACACCAATATTGTTGCAAACGAGTAGTTGCTGATATTGTTCGATTTATTGAAAGATGTCTAAATAATGGTCGACCATAGACAACTTCCATCCAATTTTGCCGACACTGTGTAGAAAAACCTCGGATCAGGGGTTAACAGTAGCCCACCAAAGACCTCTGACCCCAGGTTTTTCTACACAGTGTAGGTAAAATTTGATGGAAGTTGTCTATGGTCGACCATTTTTTAGACATCTTTCAATAAGTCGAACGACATCAGCAACTTTTTTTTTGCAAAAAAATTGGTGAAAACAGGGTCAAAAGATAACGATAATGTCCCTTTAACCACAGACAAACAGAAACAGACTTGCAACGGGTATTGTTCAAGGCATGAAGCGGTTACATAAGTCATCCATATTCGCCTCGCCTCAGGTAGCTCTCGCCTCGCTTTTCCGAAGACTGCCGACCATGCACCCTTCGGTAGTTTCCGGATTTTCGCAAATTTTTAAGCGAAGTATGTTCGGCAAAGTTTGTGTTATTGTTGTCATGTGGTGCTGAGTGGAATCGGCGTGCTGGCGAAAACGGGAAAGTTTTGAGCTTCGGGAAAGTGAGTTTTACCATTTTAAAAATTCCTCTCACATTTTATTAATATATAATAAGTGTGTTTCAACCAAATGTGAAGGTCTTTTATCGATACTGTCTGGTTTTACTCAATGGTTTACGGTCAGTCATATCGTCTATTAAAAGTTGGTCATTGAAGGACGTGTTTATGATACTGCGGGCGTGTTGTGTTTTGATTGGCTTGAAGCAGTGTTTCTGCCCTGAGAGCTCACAAAGTAAGTATGGTTGCTACGCGACTGGCAGCCTGTGGAGCTCATTTCAATATGAAAAGGCCATAGTCTACCCAGACGACCATGGAACAAAAGCCATGCCGCGTTGCAAGTCTGTTTCTTCTATTTGTTCTATTTGTTTTATTCAGCTTTATATTCAAATCACAGAATAGAAATGTTTGCATTTGACATTCATAAACTTGAAGTTTTTAACCTGAATATCATCAACTTCTGTCTTCGTTGAAACATAGATAGTAGACGTATATCACTTTAAAACACTAACGTTTCTTACAAAAAGTAACCATCCACGTGCCTTAAAGCATTAGTGGTGCCAATTGACTTAACAATATTGTTTATTTGACATTTCTGTCCTGTTTGTTCATCGCAAATTAAAAGTATTTTCTTTTTAATAATTTCGATTGTTTTGCTTTACTGTTACAGAGCGACTGACGGACCTATTAAGAAGTTACACTTCTCTGTCGAGGTATATACAGACCAGACCATCCGGGAAATTGATGACACTATGAGGGAAGTCAGTCGGAGAGACCATAGTACCAATGACTGCTTAGTGGTTTGCATTCTATCCCATGGCTCCGGAGATAAAATCTGCGGAAAGGACAGTAGTGGTGGTAGAGGTGTGGAGATTCGGGAACTGACAAGATGGTTTACAGCTGATAGATGCCGTGGACTGACTGGTAAACCAAAAATCTTCTTCATCCAGGCATGCAAAGGACATGATCGGATGCCTGGAATTGAAACCGACAGAATGCAGCCAAGTGATGCAATAACAGTTCCTAACCTAGTCCCAAATGAAGGTGACTTTCTCGTAGGACTTTCTACAGTTCCGGGATATGTTTCATACAGATCACCAAGCAGTGGAAGCTGGTACATTCAGACACTGATAGATATGATAGAGAAGTACGCAAACTATGAAACACTTCCTGCAATTCTAGAAAGAGTGAGCAACAATGTTGGACAAAAGATGACTGACAAGCCAGGATTCACCCAAATGCCATCACATTTAAGTACTCTCAGGAAAAGTTTGTATCTCACATTTTGAACTGACCATGGTCGTCGAAGGGGAAACTCGATGGTTTTCGATTGATTGTTTCACTTCGCACCTACGGTTCATGTGATTATAGAGCTTCTTCAAATTGTGAAGTGAACACCTGTAAAGTCAAAAGCCTACAGTGATCAACTATTACATAATCTACACTTTTATGAACCACAGTCCTAAAGTTTGAAATGCGGGTTTGAATTCACGAGATAAATCGCACCTTCGAAATTCATAACGTGTATATATATAACATAAACAAGTAATGATGCGGGAGGAAATATCGATCCGTGACATGATAATGCCTCTTTTCTTCTTTTCAAATGTGTGTGTTATAAGTTTAGCCTGCCATTATGTACCATCAAATAACAAGGTACTTATAGATTTCCAGAAGGGTATGAAGAAGTTATGGTTTTTGTCATGTTCTGTTTTGAGTGTAGGTTTTCAGACTATTAACCAGTCTAGGTTCCACTTATCGATAAAGATCGTGGTACTGCGTGACCATTAAAGGTATACAGTCACCAGTAATCTAAATATCCCAATATATATTGTTAAAGAGGCGTTCCTTGGTATTCCAAATGCCCATGTGAGGGCGCTGGTTTTTAAAAGCGGCCACCGCTTAAAATCTGTGATTGGTTAGATTTTCTCTTTGCATGGTAAGTGTGGCAAAATTGGAACAGGTGACAGTATTCCTTAAATCAATGTAAGTGTAAAGTGCCACAAACTGGTGTATATAAAGTAGTGTTTATTTGTAAGCTAAAGATACAATCATTGCATTCTGTTTCGTCAACACAGCGATGACATTAACCTTCGCTGCTGGAAGAATAAGGATAAAAGTATCATTAAATTTACTGAAAAGTAGCTCTTTTGTTAAGCTTTAGATATTATTTCGGTGATGTGTAGGGCCTAAAACTGTTATATTGTCAAATTTGGTTTTAAAAATGTATACGCACACAATCACGATACAATATACCTAGAATCAGATGAACGTCACAACAAAACTGTGTTTTAAGTTTTTTTCAAGGCAGGTTTAACTGTAACTGGTAATGTCTCTATCTCTGTGAATCAGCAGATTCAAAATGAAACAAAAACAGTAAACTGAACAACAGAGCTGTTACTTTGATCATAAAGTTGTTATATTTTATATTGAAACAACGTCAGACACACTCAACAAAAACACTCATATTCTGCATAGCCTGGAAGCTCCATCACTCAAGAACACTCGCTCCCGCAGTCTTTCGACTCTTGGAGGGAAGAAAGAGAGGTGTATCTAGAAGTGTCAAAGTTATAAAATAAGGCCTACTGTAGTTGTATATTTCTCGGTATGATTGCAATCTTCTAGCATGTCATTTGTCACTCAGGTCCAGCTTTCTGTACGACCCATGTCGTTCAGCTGTTGATGAAGCCAAATCAAAGAAATCATAAAGTGTGTTTGTGTGACAACAAATCAACAATGCCTTTACAGACAGAATGGCAATTTACATGTTACATTGGATATAAACGGCCTAGATATATCCTAATTCAAAATGAAAACCGGGAAATGAAAACCGGGCAACGGTGGTGAAAAAGTAATTTTCACTAAAAGCACCTTTTCTTCTGAATGTACAAACAATTTCTGCTTGTATAGATCAGCTGTTGCGTGACCTCTGCTGTATGTATCGTCTGACGAATATTTATGTTATAGTAATACAATGTATTTTCATATTCTTACTTACCATGCATTTCAATAGTTGTGAAAGATCATTTGTGTATTCGGTGTTTTGTTTTGTTTTTTGCTTTCAAAGCTGTACTCAGATTGTTTAATTGGTTTATACAGAATAAATGTACATGATGTATTTGGAACAATGCTCGCTCTTTGGATTTTTTCAAAAAGTCGTCAGAATATGCGAGGTGCATGTAAGTTGTATTTTTGTGTGCGTATTTTAATAAATCCCTGCGATATGTAGCTAGAGCAGATGGAGATTATGCATGCCAATGCCAAGAATTTTTGGATTTTTCAATAGATTTTATGCCTATTAACTGCAAGGCTTTACAATCAGTTTAAGCTGAGTTTCTTGTGCGTGTACCATGGCATATTGAATCTCTGTTCCATTATCTTATACAAATCAGTTAACGGCAGCTCTCGGCAGCAAGCAAAATCAGATTTCTTACAGAGCTGCTATGGAAACACAGCCGCACGTTTGATGACTCGGGAAACAATATCTTTGGTGTGGTGTTTATTCTTTGTCTGATGAAACCGAAACTTGTCCGTAGAATGCACCTCGAAAGTGAAAGACATAAACCGTTGCTCAAACTGTCCTCAAGATATATTTCAACCATTCTTTCAAAATCAATAATGAAATCGGGGGTCACCGTGCAAATTGTGGTACTAGAGAAACAAATTACCCAAAATTTACCGATATTTGAAATTCAAATGGCCCTGTGTTAACTCTATGGAAAAATAATATTTAGGATTTTTGAAAACTGAGACAGCAAAAAGTTTTCTTACACCAAGAGCTTTAAAATGAACCTCCACCAGTTTGTAGAACTGAAAAGAATTGGAAAAGTTTTAGAGTCCGAATATCTTCACCAAAAAGCATTTTACCTTATGTCGACCAGCACGTTAATTGATGTAAAACACGATTGGAACTAATTTAGGATAATTGGATCTTCATATTTTTCATATTTCTCAAAAGCGTTTGGTGCCATATAGCTGAATGCTGCAATATTACAAATTACTCATAAAAACAAGTGTGTAACTTAAAAAGAAAAGCTGATGAGCTTACATTTGCAGGTTAAAACGACCTTACTTCACTATCCAATTATCCCAAATTAGTTCCAATCGTGTTACATGCGTAGCACTTTAAATATTTCTGACTATGGCTTTTGACTCAATCTCTTTAAAATATACGAATTTTCCTCGATGATTGTCAACTGAAGATACACAATGCTGTGTGAAAGTCAAAACAGACTCATTCAAATTCAAAATACATTACATATGTGCATTTTGACCCTTTTATAATTTATGGTCCTTCAAGATCTTGTCACGATGGAAGAAAAAGATCGATTTTCACATAATTTACACTGTAAATAATAATCGGGTAGCATGCAGGTATGACTGTCATTGAAGGAGAAATGTTTTAATTAGGCCATCATTTTCAAAGAAGGGTTTACAAATGTTATGGAAAATGAACACAGCATGTAAACAAGCGCGGCTCTGGAAAATAACAGTTTATTTAAAAGGGGATAATATGCAATCCCGCCACTTCCAAGAGTAATCTATCCCTTAAGATATGAAATATTGTTTTCCAAAACCATAGAATCTATTAAGTGTTACAAGAATTGACAAAAAAGTAAAAACAAAGTAACGAAATAATACATATCACTACAACGGGTGTTGACAGTAAAGTAATGGCAATCAAGGAAAAATCGAGAAAAGGGATATATCAGTGTGAAACGCCCTCTCAGTGCTTCCACTTTGGTAAATATTCTATTGTTTTTTGCACAAATACAACTGCCCTAAATATGTTTAACCTTGCCCTAAATATCGTTAATCTTTTGAACCCTTATCGAACACGGTTGGAAGTATTTTGGATGATTGGATCTTTTAATCGTTCTAATTTATCAAAATTGATATGTGTTATATAGCTGAAAGTAGAGATATTACAAATTACTCATAAAACAAGTGAATTGCAAAAAGGAAAATTTGATGAGCTTACATTTGCTGATTAAACCAACATTAATATGATATCCAATTATCCCAAATTAGTTCCAATCATGTTATTATTAAAATGATAAAGACAGCCGGGCATATTCTCACCGAAGGAAAGGACATAGCCTCTTCTTCATAATATACGCATTGCTGAAACAACACCTAGGATACTTTTGTACCCAGACTTTGTTGACATGGATTTGCGACTCCAGCATTTAATTATTGGAGATAATGTCACATTGATATCTAGCTATATCTGCGATTGTGTGACTGTCTGTATTGTATGCATGTGGATTTGATATTTCAAGAACAATGGATTTGATTGAAATGGAATTTACCAGATATCTGTATATATTGAAGAATTGTTGGATTTTATGTCAGTTAGCATTGGAGACATGTTGGATATCATTCATCCGGGTAGTACATGACCTATAACCTGTTGGATACTTGGCAAGTAGAGCGGTCACCATACGTACAAATGTTACTGGCATCCCCTGTAGTATTTGCCATGTGACTGTCACTACCAGATTCAATGGCTGCTATCAAAATTCAGGGTGCTAGTGGTCTCTAGGTCAAAACACAGGACTCCCTGTGATTACGAAACACGTGCACAATTACTTCCTAGTGAGATAAAAAAACCTGTTACCTAGAAATCGTAGCTCTAAAGCTGAGTTGGTCATCTGATGTGTAAGAATGCGACTTTATTGCTTGACAAAATACATTGACGGATCTTGGAAACTAAACTCGACGGGAAAATGAATCTGTTATTACTCTGAGCAGTTATGCCGCCAAAACAAAGTTCACCAAGTCGATCGCCCTCCTATAGCACTCGTTATAACATCGAAACTACGTTACTAATACACCAGCTGTTCGGTTAACTAAAGTGTTTGAGTGGAACAAGTTATTGATTTACCTTCCATTCGTCATATCAGACTGCAGATCATGATGACGTATCGTGCAGCCCAAAGGTCTAAAGATCGTTAATTATCATTTGCCCTAAATTAGGCGTTGCCACAAGCTCTGAGACCTTACGTCTCTTACGATAGCAAATGTGATTTTCAGTGACGGTCTCGGTAAGTGCGGAACGTTGCCATAAAGGATAGGTAGGTAATGTTTGTGAATTTTTTAAATTAATCGTACATTATCATAAGTCAATTTTGGACAGTAGGCTAAACCGTACCAAACAGGACAACAGCATTTCTATTTATAACGTGTTTAGTCGAAATCGTAGAAACAAAGGTCGCATACCGCGGGCACATTCCATTTGTTGCCGATAAAGGTACCGATCGTTTTCTTTTTCATTGCATTTTGCGTAGTAGCTCGACTATCTGGCGATAGGAATAAGATGTTAACCCAAAGCCAACTTCCAATGTATAAGAGAGGTTTACTACAGGCAATTACGTTCTATCAGTACACATAGCGTCTATGTCACGTGATAACTAGACATCGATCGCGTACGTGTAGTACCAAAGACAGTATAGCTAGACTGCGACTGTCACTGATAGCAGACATTCGGCACGTCAAACATTTCTACACGTAGTCATAATTACCTGTAGTAGTTTTAAGACTTTCTTGATGTTTTCCGTGAATTTAGACAATCTAATAATGTATCGTTCTCAATTAGCGTACATCTTTGATACCAGAATATTTTTGCAGAGTTAGTTCCAGCACAAGAAGTACCTGCTATGATTTCCTGACATGAGTGGAATGTTGTGGTCTCATATCCACTTTTCATATGACGCCTGGACAGATATTTCTTTAAACCTCATAAACAACTGTAAAAAAAATTGGCTGATTTAATCTGAGGGTAGAACGAAGTATAAGAACATCCTCACGCAGAGAAATTACATCTTAAGAATTACACGAATTTCGGATGTTTCTGTGAAAAATGCAGTAAAATCATCGGGAACACCAAACCAAAAGAAAAATCACACGTAAGCACGGATACGCGTACGCTCATGCGCACCGTCAGACGTATGCGTAGTTACATGTAACTAAACTTCTCTAATAAAACACATACAACCTGAAATGTGGGAAGGGAAGACAAGAGGGAGGAAGGGATGTAATGCCTTCATTGTATTCCGTATAGAAATATACAGCAATTAGAGAAATTGCAACACTGATCGCTACTGTGAGCAGTTGTTCACTGCAAGTTTATCTTGAAAATGTCGATTAATAACTTTGAAGAACATTGTCATTTAATCATGCTAACACCGAACTTAGGTAGTCCTTACAATCAAAGAGAAAGAGAGACTGTCGATGAGATCAATTTATGGATACTCCACCCGATTTGACAGGGGCTTGTCAGTCTTTGTTATTTTTGTTTCTTTTTGCGTTACCAACGAAATGTAAGCTGACATCTTTTTTTCTTTAAATACGGCGACTTTGTGACTGACATATCCCTATCCACTCGGTTTTGCGGTATTTGATTAACAGTTGAGAATAATGATAAAGCGAGAGAGAAGTTGTGGCAAAAATACTGTACGTAAGTGATTACAAAAAAGGAAGTGTCGATAGATTGGCGGATTGCAAACGCGTTCGTCGGGCACTCAAACCCAACACTAATCGGAAATTTGTTACGAAAGATCAAACAGGCTAGAAGAAAACAGGATAGATCGTTAACTAATTATCATTATTTATACCTATCATGAATGCTAGCTAGTTATTTTGATATTGAAATGAAAATTGCTTTGACTTTTAATTCTATAAACGTTCTCTACAACAGGTAGGTACATTTTATTCTTGTATTCCTAAAGCATTGACAAGATGAAAAGATCTAGTCATACAAGGTTCATGTTGTTGTTTACTGACGATTTCATGTCCGGACCAAAATTGAAATGTTAAAAAGCATATGATGTCGTAAGTTTACACTGCCTGTTGTCACAGTTTTTGAGAAGAGAAATTGTATTTACATATGGAACAAAAATAATGTAACATACAATAAAATGTACTGCTTTTTTTAGCTTTAATTTGTTTCAGAATGTCACATACACCAATGCTATAAAACCATTAGGCCAATAACATCATAACTTCTGACACAAAGAAACGTTCAACTGTTAGGAAGTATAATCCACCTCAGTTTCACTTCGTAAAATAGGATGTATTTGTCAAATTTTAGGGAACTTTGTTCCGCGCTGCTATAATATTTCCATGAACTTAATTTGTATGTCAAAGGTTTCGATGTACTATAGTACCGACATTGAAGTGGCACACTGACAAATGGAGGCAATTTAGTTTCTACATTCTGATTATGGTTTAGCTCAAATGGAAGGATTTTGCAGTTGAACTGCAAGTAGGCAATAGTGGATTGTGTGACAGGTTATACAGAGGAAATGTTATGGCACAAATACAATAAAGTGTAAATACTTTAATATATGACAACCAGAAAGATTTCTCGAAATGTGAAATGTTCACTAAAACGTTCGTTAGGGAAACTGAACACATTTTTATATTTTCATCTTTTCAATCTTTTCAGAGGGGTCGTTGTGCACACTTTGGTACACAATCAAGACCATGAAAAAAAACTTCCTTCATTATAAGTTCACACAAGCCGGAGACAAGCCCAGTACTCTAAATCTTTGACGGCAAAAAGTCATGTCCCCGCACATTCTACCCAAATATAACGAACGGACTGAAGAATTATCTATGTCACAATCCTAGATCCAAGAAGGTCGTCTGAAATTCATGCGTAATGGGGAATATTGGCGTCAAAATTATTCTCGTTCGGGCATCCAAACGTGAATATGCTGTCCTTAAAGTTGGCCTGTTATTCAAAACGTGAAGTATTAAAAGGTGGGGGTGTCATTTAAAGATTAATCCAACCTTTCATCGAGGTCGAAAGACGACAGCCATACTAGATTACGCTGAATCAGGTATGTACAAGGTTGGGCAGCAAATAAAGAGTGCGGGTCAAAGGTCATAAAATTCCAAATGGTTTTAGGAAAACAATAATTAACAAAGTGTCTAGTTCACTAAGTATGTAATATGGGATCTCATTTGACAGCCTGCAGTTACACATGTGCATAATCTGTGAGGAATTTAGGTCAAACCACTTATGATGAATGTATTCTTGACATACATTCAGTTCCAATGAATAAAAAGGCGTTGTAAATATATGTCGTCTATGTTTATAGTATCGATGCAAATCTTAAAACAAATAAAAAATTGAATATATATATATATATATATATATATATATATATATATATATATATTATATATATGTGTGTGTATGTGTGTGTTGCCTGTCTGTCTGTCTGTCTTTCTGTTTGTCTTTCTGCCTGTCTGTCTTTCTGCCTGTCTGTCTGTCTGCCTGCTTGTCTGTCTGCCTGTCTGTGTCCGTCTTCCTTTCTGTCTGCCTATCTGTGTCCATGGAAGACATTACAAACAGAACAAAATGTTCATTAAATCATCGTTCAAAAAGTGCCTTTTCGAGACGCATACTATTTCAGTCAGTTAGGCTTTGCAAAGAGACAATAACACTAGATTCTATTGTCACAGATACCGTGAGTGTTTCACCCGACCAATGAAAAATCGCATTCCATTCTGTACAAGTAAAAGTTTACATGTTATCTTTTCCCTCTCCTTATTTTGTCATCAGACTATTTCCTTGTTTTAACGTTTTAAGCCTGCTGTCTTTGACAGTTGAAACCGTCCTGTTATTAACTTTGACCTTCCCTGTTTAAATCCTGCCGACAACAGAATAGATAAAACGATTCTTTGTGCCCGTTGATTGTCGTACCTATAGCTGGATTCTCTATGGTTTACGCACGTATTGCTAGTTTCATCACAGGTTCACTTTATGGCTCTAACACTGCGGATATTTAGGTTACGTGTCACTGTCTGCACAGGAAATAACGAGTTGATTTTTTATTATATTTTACTACTACGATTCTTTCGAAATTGGGGTTGTCATAAAATCTTAATATAAACTATACCTCTATTCCTCCAGAGACTTACTAAGCTTACACACTGCCAAGTTGAAGAAACATGCCTTGGTTGTCAGTCCAATACTGGAAAGCATGTTATAAACGCCTCAAATCAGAAGACAGCCATGAAATCTCAGCCGTGGTTTCCATCGACAATTTTATTTTGGGCGGTATTGGTGAAGATGATCACGGTGTATTTGAAATTGTCTCAGGAAGTATAGACGAACGTTCCATTGACTTTGTGATCAAATACACTGATCGCAGGGACAGCTTTACTGGTAAGATAATTTCTCGTAGCTCTACTTCGATGAGAGCCGAAGGCGTGTTTGAATCTTCCAGGAATCCGAAATTTAAGGAAAAGTGTCAACTGACAGTAGAGATTTCAGCAGAAGTACAACAAGAGACTGACAATGCAGAGAAATGGATACACGAGACACTTTCCCACATACCCGATATGGCAGAGGTACATGATCAGATTGCTATCTGGCATTCTTTAAGAAGGGGAGAAAAGGTAAGTGTGCAGTGGTCGCGAGAGACTTTGTTAAAGTGGAATAATCCTAAACTGCCCCGAATACCGCTTTGTGTCGCCTTTCTATTTTTTACTGGGGAACATAAATGATAGCCCTTAAAAGACGCGGGTGTTTCATAGCTTTACCTGAAAGCAAATTGATAAACTTTTAAAATTTCAATAGAAAAGAACGGACTACCACCATGTATGTAAGTACTCAGTGTCAATGACTAATGCGAGGGCAGGGTATATAGGATAGCCCTTTGAACTTGCACAGTGCGAGAACACATTAAGTAGAGCTGCATATTGGAATCAACAAAATAAATAAAACACTCTAAGAACAATTTTTAATAACCGAATAACAGTTAGAGGCGAAAAAATCTACATATTTACTTTTGTGTGTGTTTTTGGTCTCACGGAGACTTTTATATTTAGATGGAAAATGGTGATTTTTGACTTTAGATGGGCCATAAGCGATGAGAAAAGGGAAATGTGTAGACCTCTTTGCCTTTAATCGCTATCCAATTTTATTCAAAAATAGTTCATGTCGTGATATTCATAATACATGGTGATTAGAAATTTTGAATTTTGTTACTAAAGGGAGATTCGAAGAAATCAACATGCATTTCTGCTATCAGAGGGTGTCTAGAGATTTAAGTGCAATTTACGTGCTTTCATCGTTTTAATGAATTCTGTTTGCTCCAATCACACAATCATTGCTTACAAAAAGTAATTTTAGGTTTGATCAATTGCGAGAAAACTTATTAAAGGGATAAAATGTATGGAATTTACATTGACAAGGCTTTGCACACTTCTCGTGACCTAAGCTGTAAATATTAAATTCTGATCAGTTCTAAGCATTCCAAAATAAACCTGCTCTCTTGGCATTTGACATCATTCCAACCGTCATTCTTGAAATATTGAAATTTACGAGTACTGTAAGGTTGACAGTGTGCAATATTAACTTAAAACTGACAGTATGCACGAGCTAAAATGACAATAGATTTTGTGTTGTAAACAGTATTTTGTGTTGTAAACAGTACTGTCATCCGATGTGATTTTTTTAGGAATCAGAAAGAAGGGAGGCGGTAAAGCTTGTCGAATTGAAAGTGACGGACGCTGTTCACATGGCGAACCGGTTGAAAGATACCATACACAAACACCGAAAGGGAGCTATCTTGGGGCGAGTTGGGAGATTTGAGGATTTGACAGAATATTCACGGGCATGTGTCAGGGAAGTCGACCATTTTCCTCCGGCCTTTTCTGTCAATGGTAAGTACTGTCAATTTATTAATAAACGTTTTTAGTACATTTTATTTGGTCATTTATGACTGATATCGGTGGAACAGCTAACATGGCAAAGGGACAATTTCGCACAGAGTAAAATGTGATGTTACTTATCCATATTATACCTACGAATTACATACACGTTAGTTTGCTTTTTCGTAAATATTACAAAGGACCATCCGGTGACCATCTTGTCAATGTATCAATTTTTCAGAGCGACTTTACCGCGGAAATAGCGATTCTCATGATATCTAAATATGATATGGTTTATCTACTGACTTACAGGATTAACATGTACATCAAAAGACTATCTAAATTGTCAGTAAGCGATAAACAATGCGATCTTGGGAGGTAGGGGTGGTCACAATCAGATTGTGAATATTTTTTTTTACAATCGTAAATTTTTGAATTTTTTTTCCTAGTGAGTCATGATGTGCTAATTTTTTTTCGAAGTAAACTGTCATATTGATCATTTTTTGCGTTCTGACTCTAGGTTTTTATTTTGCAAACTAGTCTGAAGATTTTTTCCTAATTTTTTTGCTTTGAAATTTTTTTTTCTGTTTTTGACCACCCCCTCTAATGATCTAATGGTCCACCCCTAACTAATCTGATTAATAACTTTGATAGGTGATTTAGACATCCCAGATTTCAAGCACTGATATATTTTTCCAGGCACTCCCTTTGATGTAGGGGAAGAAGATCTTCCTGCAATTATCATCGATTATTTCCGCCAACAAGAACAAGAGCGTATGCTTGGGTTGACGGCTGCGCACAAAGTACCGATGACACTGAAACATGCCATTTACTGGTTCATGCAGCGAGGAGACATGGTTTCTGCATTAAAACTGAATATTCTGGTACCGTATGCATTTTGGCGCGTAATTAGGGTGTATTTTGATAGTTTCGTTGACATAATAATCCAGATGACAAATGATTTTACACAAACTAATGGGCAACCCTTTCTAACTCAGCCCGAGGCTGTGGATCTCATTTCATGGCTGTACGATTTATATAAGACTGAGCAGGATTTCGATCTGTGTAAAACAGACACGAAGATCAACTATTCAGATGTGTATGGAAACTACATCGAGAAAGTTACCGGACAAATACGGTTACTTTTGGAAATGTTTAAACGTGGATATGAAAACAAACAGCCAGGCTCTAGGCAGTGAGTAAATTTGACTGGAAAATAATTTACCTAGTTTTGTAGATTATTACTGAATAAATAGCTATGTAATCCTATTTATTATGCCGATTGGATTACAGTTGAGAGTTAATTAAAAAAAAGTGGTTGGTCGAATTCAAAAGGGATATACCGTAGATGTGCCCGTAGAATGAGTCTTTTTTTCGTGGATTAGAATTTTTGACTGTGATGTTCAGTAAAAATCGAAAGTGCAAAACAAAGCAACAAATTGTTTATTTTCAGGTGTTGGAATTATTCAGTATGAAAATCTCGCTAATAATACGACAAGAAATTTCACCACTTTTTCCAAGTAAGTAGACTTCAATGGACGTAAATTTAATGCAGTCATACGGCCACGTTTATCTCGAAATCTGGGAAAGCATCTCTAGGAAAGCGTCATGGTATATAACAGGGACACAGATTTCTATGGCAACGTTTGCACGGGGAAATATCAAGTTTCTGAACGACATTAATTTGTTTAAAAAGAAATCGTGACGTTTAAGAAAACGTTGTCAATGCGTAACTGTTGTTGTTTCACTTGTACTGGACTATGCCTCGTATTGATTTTGTCATTTCTCGTAGGAAGATTTGCTGAAGTTCTTGTGACAAAGTCTTGTTCTTCGCGGGCAAAGTTAGTCAGAATTTTACGCAGAGGCCAAAACCATGTAAGCTTATTACGAAATAGATCTTTTCTTTTGAACTACTTTCTAGCATTTCCTATGCATTCACAGTATTTTACATAAAACACATTTTACTCAAAAACATAAGTAAACTTTCAGTCAATTTTTACTAAAATAAGGAATCATGGAACATGTATATGTGCACTATTTCACTTCTGTCGGCTTTTTTGTGCTTGAAGTCATGAGGAATTAAAGAGATTTCTATGATACCTACACCACAGTTAAAATAACCAGTGATAGCATAAAGTTGGCAGCCATTTGCCTCTAAATATTTACATCTGATATATTTTATATTCTAGATTCAGTAATTTTTTCATTGACAATGTATAATATGATTCATTTTTCACTGTGTAAGTTACCTTTGATAATTTTAACTACTTTGAATAACACAATGGTCTCGTCTCAACATAAGAAAATGCCTTCATAATAAGCTTATCCACAAATACCGGATTTTCGTCAGAGTACATGGAGCAGCGAACAGAAGTGTGCGATGTACGAGGGTTTAAATCCTGGTATTTTGTAAATTACATACACCTTTTAGTCCAATTTTAAAGAAAAACAAGAAATTATGGCGCTTTGAGGATGCCCCTTGCGCGCTGCGTCGATGGAACGCCAGTAGCAAGCAGATTGGGAATGCGTTCAACGACAACGCTACAACTACCTGCGCAGAATAGTGCACGTGCTAAAATTGGTTCAGCAGCGTCATTTCACTCAAATTCACTGGTTTTGGAATTACTAATATTCTCTACGTGACGTAAGCTTACTGAATGTTTAGATTTATATTTTTCATAAAAAAATGTAAAATCTTCCCTTGTTTATCCCTGTGTTGACATAAAGGTGTTACGAGGTCAAAGGTCAAATAGTGTCCAATAACATCTAAAGTTACTGTACTCCGTACTGTACTTTTTGTACTCAAAGTTTTGTATTGGACTCCTCTGATACCAAAATTTACTATACGATGAAATTCCATAGGTTATGGTGAAATTCGATAGGTTTCAGACGCAGTTGTGTAATAATAAATATATATCATGTAAATTGAAGCAATAAATCTGAAGATACTTCCAGGATATCATGCAGGCCTGTCACATGATTGACAATGTAAAACTTCATTTGAAACTTCTTTTTGTCCTGTTTCTGGAATAAATATTTGTCCACTGTTGTGTGAATTTGATATTCCCTATGTACAGCAAAGTTTCATCCCAGACTCCTAATAAAGTTGACGTTCCACACCATATAGTATCATATCCACATACAAAACACAATTGAAAATGTTATTTTTATGTTTTCTTCTCCTTACGTTTAAAACTTCCTGCTGGCTGAAGTATTCAGACATCAGTTTCAAGTTGAGTTTTATTCTCTTCTTTATTCATTATACATACATTGAATATAAAACATACACCTTGTTTAATAGAAATGTACACCAATATAAGACATTTTACAAAATATGAACAATAATGCTGCATCCTTACTGGACAAGTTTCACTGATTTTTGTAGGCCTTCATTTCTATATTTGAACATACTACTTGTACAGGAAGCAATCAGGATGTTTTTGTGTTTACATATGTGTGTAAGTGTGTACACACATATGTGTATGTAGGCATGTACAAATTACACATGTACAGTATGTCTCTCACAAAGTTGAGGGAAAAATTCCATAAACAAAAAAGTAAGAAAATTGTCAAAATCGGTATCAACAGAAGTACTGATTTGATTGTTTTGATATCTGTACAGTTAGAAATTGAACGTGTATACTGAGATTGTACATCACACTGCATTGTTTGCAAATTACAATTTTTAGTATTTCTTTGGTCATTTTTGCAGATATTCAAACATGCCTCTTTAGGTTGTACGGAGTTGATAAATCCAAAGTCTTGATTGAAATGTATTTTTGCAGAATTCAAAGCAATCCTACCAAACACAGTGTGGCTGACTTCAGCCAGGCATATAGAATGTACGAGGAAATGAATGAAATTGTCTTACTAATTAAAGAGATTGATAAATGAAAATTCTGTACAGAAATGACTGCTAGAGTATGTAATGTCACAAGATTAACTGCAGATAATCACTTTCCAAGTAATCTTCACATGACATGTCATTGGACAGATGCCATCAGACCCAAAATCAAAATTCAATACTTTCAAAAAAGCACAGGTGAAATTTTTTATTCTTGATCAAGAAAAACATTTGACCTACATTTTCTTGTTGTCAAATGACAGGATACCTCAGAAAAGGTTTATTGACCCATTATTTACATTTGAAAACAAAAGTCATCAATTTTCATATCAAAGGTATAACAAGATGTGAGTAGCACAGAGTGCAACCACTGCCTTTGGACTGAATGTGATCTGCATATTAATGAGATGTAATATCTATGAAAGAGAGCACTTCCTAATATGGTCAATCAGTCAAACTTTGAAGGTTGAACTACAAAGTCTATTGTCAAGAAATCATTGGAACCAAACTGTAACTGTGAAAGGCAGCTGCTCTATCTGATTTTCTCAGTACAATACTTGAGACAGATAATCAAAAAAATTGAAAAGTTCCAGTGTTGAAAGTAGCACTTCTAAGGATTTGATGATAAGAAAACAGAAATATGTAGATATCTGCTTGCACACCAGTATGTTCAAGGACGTTATATTCAAAAAATAAAAATTTATATTATCTGACATCTTCCAATGTATTGTCAAAAAGAACTTTGATTGAGAGTTAAATTTGATTTGTCAGTTGTTGACATGTATGTACAGAGTGTGCTCTCATTACAAATATTGACAATAAAATACTATACACTTTAACAAGTTAGAGACTGGTGATGTAGATGAAACATCTAGAACTACATGAACTGAAACATCTTTGTTGCAAATCAGAAATACCATTTTGTCTATGCATAGTAATGAGTTCCTGACAAAACTCTGTTGACTCATCTAGTGTGCTTGGATCTATAGTATTCAGAGTGGCAAACGGTAACAATTTTGTCCTTCTATATTTAGAAGGCATAAGAAGCACATAATTCTGGAATCTATAGTACTGTTTTGATTTTGATTATGTGAAAAGAAATAATTCATGTAGAGAGGTTTTTTAGATATTTAACATATTTCAGTTTAATAGACTGAAAATTCTTGCATATGGATCCATAAATAGGAAAACTCTATCGACGTATTGTCCAGGTTGCTACTTTCGTAATATTCTTTAATTATCAAAATTATTTAATATTCATTTTTTCAGAGTTAATATTGAATGGCAAGGTTTTTGTTGAATTGTCTTGTGTAGTTGCAAATATGTTAAAATATCAATTTATGACACCAATAAATTCTTGTAGTCTTTACACCAGTAATTCAAGACCAAACTCTATCTCACTTTCTTCAGACCATTCTTGTGTTTGTGTGGTACTAAAATTCTTGTGTGATTGCCTAAAATTGCAGAAAAGTATTTTCTTGTAGAATATCTAAATAAATACAAAAGCTCAAAATGGTCAGTGGAAGTTGGGAAAACAGGCTTGAAATATTTCCACATCTAGATGTTCTTGCATAGAAATACTTAAATGAAAAAAAAACATTAATTTAAAAGAAGACAACAACTGACCATCATTGAGTATAGTAACTCATATGAGCTGAAAAAAATTTGAATTCTGGATTCTATAATCTAATAATATGATAATCAGTCTCTAAAAATGATGAAAACTGACTGATAAACTTGGTAATGGAATGATATTAATCTCATTCAGTTTTACAGAAATCTTCGTGTAATGTTACTAGGGTATATATAACAGAAACTTTTAACCTCTCAACCCTTTTTTGACTGCAAATACCAGTGTAACTCTCCAACCATACCACAGAAAGCAATAAAATTAAACTAGATTGTTGTTATTAAATGTTTGAAATTTAAATTTGGCAGGCAAATAACCACAATCACATTTTGTCCTGTGCCCTCTTAGGACTTTCAAAATTGTTAGTAAATTTACGAATTCGCTTCAAAAAATATTAGTAAGCACAAATTATGTAATGCTGAGCCCGCCAATTTTCAACAAGCACTTCTGGTACTCAATGGATGAGTTTAAGGGGATAGAAATGATGAATGATTTCATGAGAGACAAAGGCAAACCAAAAATTCCTTTTAGCGTTTTTTTGACAATTAACACTCATATTTTGATATGCATTTTCAAAAGATTCATTGCATAACACAGTACGTCATGGGTCATAAATGCATGTAACATTGAAATTTCTTCTTTGTCTCAATAAAGTATGTCATTTTGGTCAACCGGCCCATGACTGTTATTGAATTAATCAATATTTATCATTATTGTATTTATCAGTGGTTGATGATTATATATATTAATATATTAAGTGGTCATTAATATTATCGGCGTTTGCACAAGTTTTAGATGCTAGAAAATCTGTTCCCCGTTATTTACACTTGGAAGCTCTGTTACTTTGAAAGTATGCATGTCATCCATAGGTACTAGGTGGTGCCTCTATAGCTGCAGTCATTATGCCATGTTCAGCTCTAAAATTCTTTTAAAACAACCACTGATCAGAACATTTGGCAGTCTGTGGTCTTGCACAAATTTTGTCTCATCATAACTGCAAATTCAAGTGCGTAGACTGAAACTGGTGACCCTGCTTATGTTTTAACAGAGAGCGTCACATTTTCAAAACCCTGCAGATGATCGTCATTTTTTTTGGTCTGGATAAACTTTCGTCGTGCGCTGTGCACAGCATTGTCTCTGGAGCATCAGAGAGAACTATCAGTATTTAAATCATTCAACTATCCATCTGAGCATTTGTAACTGCCCGCTTCCCTCGATCCGCTTCAACCGTCCATTCGGAAAGTTGACAGCGTGTGAGTGTTTGGGCGTCTCGAAACTACCGTAATGCATGGCACACCAGTATCTTAGTACACACACACCCAGGGATCTTGAAACCTTTTCGCATATGCTCATGTTAGCACAGGTCAGTCCAAAGCTATCACCATATGTCGATGTGCCGATGATAGGGGCAGAGTAGTTTTTGAAAGACGAGATATGACAGTATTTCCCCGGAATTCATAATCTTAACCGAAAATCAGGCTTCAAAAATAAGAAAATTATTCGTAAATGGCCAAGCAGGCATTTATATTTTTTCGTAAATTTTCATTTTTGTTCGTAATTTACGAATGTTACGAGCGACAGCGAGAGCACAGTTGTCTATGGCATTGGTGATGATGGTTCATTGTGCACAGCGCCCTCAATGTCACGAAAAAATCTGCTTTGGTGTGAAGACTTCATAGTCCATTACATTGAAGTGATATTCACCCATCAATAGATTGTGAGTCTTATTGTCTGCAGCATAGGAATGTGGGAAGTTTGAATATGATTGTAAACCTTGGTTGCACTCTGAACTTATGCAAATATCAGCACCAGCACCAAAGATTGGTCCGTACCTGAGAATACAAAGAAAGACATGTAATTCATCATCAGATGCAAAAAATTTTGTTATTAAAACCCTTTGAGTGCTCTAATTTTGTGTATCAGTTTTCCAATTTTTAGGAATTTTTCTTAAATTTTTTTGGTGATTTTGGATCAAATGGGCATAACTTTTTATTTGCTACAGGTTTTGATCCAAAGAATTGGGGAAATCTGAAAAAATTGTGTTGAACTGGAAACAATTGTCTGAGTTATATAAAATGAAGGAGACAAAAATTGACTTTGGCACCCAACGGGCTACATTTTTTTCTATGTGTATGTGTACGTGAATGACTGGATAAATAGATGATGGATGGCTGTCTATCTGTTAGTCTGTCTGTCTGTCTGTCTGTCTGTCTGGATGGATGGATGGATGGATGGATAGTATGGATGGATGGATGTAAAATATATCAGTCACAAATTCTGTACATAGTTATATTAATTTTGTTAAACAAAGCAAAACAACTTCTAATTCTTCTCCATATAGTGTGTTGACATACCCACTATTAGCCTTGTCAACCTATGCATTACATACATCATGCTATGCTATTGTTGAAAAATATATTCTAGCTTAAGTTATTCATTCTGACAAGGACCTGTATATCAGAGATGTAACAACAATACTGCTAAAATGCATCAAAAGATAAAAAGTTAATGGAGTGCTATAATTCAGCATTCCCTAACAATATGGAAAAAATACTTTAACTTATCTTTGCTACTTACCCAGGGTGATGACACACTGCAAAGTTCTTGTTGACAATGTCAAACTTTGAAGCAGCTATTCCATGTGTGTTCACCAGTGAAAACAAAAATGAACTGTAAGTGTAACATAAAACAAAACAAATCAAATTGTTACAATATTTATAAAGTAAAGTAGAAAAGTCAGGATAGAATGCTCAGCTACTTTCAATCCAATTGCACACACTATACTAATGACAGCCCTCAGAATGATGAATATACCATTACATGTATTGAGCTAATTTTGTGCTGAAACAATCACCCTCAAAACATCATAATTTCTACTACATTCATTTAATCAATATTCCATTTCAACTATGATGTTTGGTAAATACTCTAAAATACCATTAATTGTATTGAATTTACACACATATTGAACAAATTCTTAGATTGCTCTGACCAAAGAACATACAGAAATGGACCAATCACAGACAACCAATGTGAGAGACAAGATTCTGAACACTAACCTCCCTGAGGTGACATATCTGCCTCTAGTTGGCGTACTACTGCTCCATGGCACATCAGCAAAACCCCCACAGATACTACCATTGGTACCCTGTTGGAATAATAGCAAATTGATACAAACCTATTCATATATGATTAAGCATTAGAAAGTCTCAACATGAAATTTATGATACAAATTGGAACAATTGGAACTAATTTGGGATGATTGGATAGTGAAGTAATGTTGGTTTAATCTACATCTGCTTTTCTTTTTTGAGTTTATACACTTGTTTTCATGAGTAATTTGTAATACTGCAACATTCAGCTATAGGGCACCCAACACTTTTGAGAAATTTGAACATGAAGATCCAATTCTCCAAAATTAGTTCAAATTGCATAGGCTGTTCTTCTAGCTTTCATCAAGACATTGTACATGCTTTTTAACCCCTTGACTACCTATGGCGCCGGATATTTCCGGCGCCATATTGAATTACCATATACCTTGAGTGCCGGAAATATCCGGCACAGTTAAATAGGCGTATTTGTTTCGTTTTTGTCGCTAAAAATGCCGTAATTTCGGCACAGGCACGCAGCGCAACTAAGGTTGATGTATTCCGATCTGGCCAGAATGTGATTGCGCCCCCGTACGTCCGAGTATGGCCAAAATCCGGAAGCAAATGTCGTGACCCATGACCTCGACCCTGAAAGGTCAGGCTGATCACTGAAGCGTCGCGCTGATTGTTTACAGTTTTCAGAAGTACAGACGATCGCGAAGATGTTTATGGGTTTTTTTTTAATGATATGAAATGTTTATTTATTGGAAACAAATGATTTATATGTAAATATGTTCTATTAACAGCAATATTCGTGAATGAAACTAGAGGAAATACAGTTTTTTACTATAAGCCAGTGAAATTTTATAGCAGCCATATTATCAATATGACTGGTCACATGACTGGTCATGTGTTTGGTCATGTGATATGTTGTTCCCTAAAATGTATTTTTAAATATTGTGAAATATTTTTTGATAAATCATAACCATTTTAGATGCATGTTTCTGCAAGGAAGACATAAAGCAGGTGTTTACAAATATAAAATGTGTTGATTTTCAAATACAGAATCATGTCAGATGCTGATGTTTATGGTTCATTTACTCTGCCTTTTGTGAGAAAAATCTTAAATAGGAACATCTATAAATAAAGTAAAGGGTAGTTATTATTACATATATGTAAAGACAATGCCATGAAAATTGCAACTGTATTCAAATTTGCATCATTTTATGGATTCAAAACACGTCCTGATGCTTCAAATATTCATATTCTTTGCCAACTCTGGTCACATGACGTGTCATGTGATCAGTCACGTGATCAGGAAATACAAAATTTATGTATGAAAAAGTGGGAAATTTCATGCTGATTTAGAAAATATATGGTTTATTGGTACTTACTTAATTTTTACTCTAAGCAGTCTAAGCAGTGTTCATGCAATGACCACACCCCAGATTTTATCAATATTTACATAAGGGGCCTGGTATATAGGAATACATTGGTCTTGGTAGTCAAGGGGTTAAACAACCCAAAATGTTAGCATCATTTAACCCATAAGTCTGGAAAAATGGAATAATATGAATGTTCTTAAGTTCTTGATTGTTCCATCTTGAAATGCAAAAGGGGTGGCAGAAGGGAAGAATGACATGAGGTCATGACCTCTCACCTGGATTATGACAAATGTTGGTGAGTGTCCATCACAACACTGATGGAAATCACTGGATCTATAGCCATCTCTTGATGCTTTGTACAACAGCTTCCATTCTTGTTTACTGTTGCTGACATACCTGTAATGGAAATAGGGTTAATTGTGAAACTATAATATCTTATTCATTTCAGTCATTATAGCACTCACAACGCATATAGCAGCTAATCATTAAAACACTTGAAGCTCATTACATACTATTGTTTAAGTACACACGTCTATCTGAATATTTTTTAGTACAAATACTTTGCCATTCAGTAATTGTTCCATCATATCGTAGCCGGAAGTCTCTCCTTGTTAGTTGTAACTTACTAAAGGTAAAATGAGTTCATGACAAGAAACAGAACTGTCTGCACATAGCATTTGAATCCATATACATATTACTTCACTTGTGAAGCATAGGTGCCAGTATTATGTCGGCATATTAGGTGAGTGCGAATCTATTCAATATGAACTAATTTTGAACCAACCAATATAGTGACATTCATGTAAACTGCAGAAATGCACATTGAATTGTTAAAATTCTATGGTTGTAGAAGTGTCGTTCAATGTGGAGCCAAACTAGGATGAAAACAGTCAGCTGAGCTGAAGTTGTGTATTTCATGGACCCAGCACTTTGTTGCATGAAGTTGAAATTGGCCAGTTTGAAGGAATGTCATTGCTTACCAGTTATTGAGAACTTGTTGGTATTGAAAGAGATCGTCTTTCAGGATCTGAGATCCTGGGAAGAACTTCTTACATACTCTTGGTCGAAGTCTTTTATCAACATTCTTGTCAAATCTAGTGGGAACAGCAGCAAAGCGATACCTGAAAGAACACAAATTGTATCACTCACATATGAATACTTTACTTCTAACTTAATAAATCGACTACTTTTGCTGAGAAAAGGGAAAAATGACAACATGTTGCATAGTGCCACCAAACCAGCACTGAATGCATGCTTTTGTTTTTATCCAGTTTATATAAGTGAAAGCCTCATTGGCATATATTTCTGCGCTGTGTTTACCTAAAAGATATTATCAAATAATCTGGGAGATCTTTTAAATTCTCATTATTAATTCATATTGTCCTTGAAAATGTCACTATTTCAATCTTTGGTGATGGGGTGATGGATTTAGTCGTTTGAAATCAGGCACACATGCATATACTTGCAGTGGCCATATTTGAGTTGCAACTCCAAGAAAATTGTGTAGTTGTTTAAATCTACGATGTGTGTTTGTCATCAATATTTAAAAACATTCACACTTTTGTACATACTTTTTAACATACGTAGCATTTGATTTCAAACCATCACATTGAAAAAACAGATACAGCTAGTCGGGCTTTAACTACTGAAGGATTAAACAAACTATATTATAGAAATAACGGACGACAAGCTGACCATTAACATTTATTTATAGGCAAGGGTGAGAGGAAAGCCAAAAATTAATGGGCGAGGCTTGCCGAGCCCGTTAATTTGGCTTTCCTCTCGCCCGCGCCCATAAATAAACATTAATGGTCAGTGCGGAGTCTGTTATTTCAATTATATTATCAACAAACCCCCCAAAAACGTCAAAATTTGCAAAAATTTCCTGTGCGAATGACAACGGGGCCCCAGAACCTGTCAGTGAGTAGTGCGCGCTGCAAAAATTTTGCAAATCTGGAGATTTGTTTGAAAAAAGCGTCTAAACTTGGCCCACAAATGCTCCATTTTATTTTGTGGTTGATTATGATCTTTGTACAAATCACAATTTTCGTTTTAGCCGTAAAATTACTATGTTTACGATATTATTCATATTCACGGGCATGAAAACAAACCATTACTGTGTATTTGTGGGCAGTCACGTGGTGCAGCTCGACCAATTAAAACGCAATGGACAGGGCATGGTAATATAATATCCTATACCCCTTTCAAGTTCAGCGGTGAAACTGTCAAAAATAAAAGAACTGGATTGTTCTTATTGTGAGGTGGCAGGGTTGAGGAATTTCATGTTTGATGAATTTCACACATGTGACAGCTAACGCAACACATGAAAGAATATATGTGTGGTGTGATGCATGATAGAAATGAGATAATCCAACGGACACTAATCCGAATCAGAATACACAGAGATTTTACATATTGTATGGGTCTGTGTGGTTGCAAAGTTCAGACTGTAATATTAATTACTGTCATCACAGAGTTTTGTTCAACATAAAACACACACCTCTCTAGTGAGAGTTCCATGGGCACAGCTCCTGTAGGTTCCACTTCCTCTGCAAAGACAGTGCTATCAATCAGAAGCAACTTGACATGATTGATGACACCAGACAGATACTGTAAATAAAGATATAGTGTGAATTCTTGTAGGAGTAGAAAGGTAGTTATTTTCTCTGTGTCAATAGTAGAAAAAATAAGAAGAGCATATCTGTCTATTTCTTGCCAAGTAATACCAAGTTAATACACTGTCGTCCAATCTGTAATTTGTAAATGTATTTGAAATACGAAACAAGACCTTATGGTCAATAAAGAAACGAATTAGTTTGGATTCTGCATTGATATGAAGTAATGATGACTTCCTGCAATAAAACTTCACATTTTTACTCTCTATTTCCGATTTCTCTGCATAAAAATGGTGATTTTCCCGAAATAAACACCCAGAGATACTTCCTTTTGAATACTCTGAAAAAGAAACTTTGCATTTCTTTTTTGTTTTTTTCTGTCTGATAAGCCTCACATTTTATTGTATTTCAGTGCAGCACTTAAAAATTCCACAGATATGTATGATTCTTTTCAATTCTCCCTTGTACCACCACCGTCCCACAAGAAGTTTACATGAATTGCAAATAGCGCCCTCTATGGCCATATTACCTGACATGTCTTTCTCCTTTCATCATCTGTCCATAGATGTGCTGGTTTAGTGACGCCAGCTTGGTGCTTGGCCCAGTGTAGAACACACCTCCATACATCCTCCTCACACAGAGCAAACTGTAAAGAATGCATTGAGTGAATAGCAACGTTGGTGGCCTAATCAGACTATACACACTGGAATGTCAAAGAACTTTACCTAAAACTATTGATATCATGGTTAGTTTCTCATTCAGTCTCAGCATGTACAATTGCATTATGGATTCAAAATGAAATAGGCAGCATGAACGGTTACTAGAAATGGTTTGCTTTGTTTTGTCATAACATGCATAAGAGGGTGACACAAACATCTCTATGTCTTGTATCTTAATCATTCCATTAATAATTAGTTTACTTGTGATCCGACTAAAGAATCATTGAACACCATGTTGACTACATGTTGACTAGGAATTAATATGTATTCTGCACTATCCTAAGGTTTATACTTTGTCTTGAGCAATCTCAGAGTTTGTTGTGCATGGTACAGGCAGTCCTCCACTAGTTTACAAGTTATCAAGGTTGCAATCACATCAGGGAATAGTACCAGGTCCATACACTCATATCAAGGACCTTTTCAGTAATTTCCAGGAACTTTTTGAGGTACAAAAAAATTGCCAGTATCACTTTTTACAATATGTCATTTTTACATAACACTTTACATATCGTTATCATATCATGACCAATCATTTCGCAATTTACAAAAATTGTGAGAGGCATATCGATTTTTGAAATCCAAGGACTTTCCAGGAGCATATGGAACCTGATAAAAACGACATTACCATACTTCTAAAATCATTTATTGAATGATAACTCCAACTCTACATAGCAACTTATAGCAAAGTTTGCAAACACCTAACCTCTTCACTATCCAGCAACCTGAGGAGGCCCTCTCTTGACAGGTCTAGAAATCCTTTCGTCTTTACACAGTCCTCAGCGTTCTGCTCTATATACATGGCACATTTTTCCACCAGGCTGCCAGTGCTACTGGTCTCTGAATCTGGAAAGGAAAGAAAAGAAAGTACAGGTAAAACACTGCAATGAAGAGAACAAGAGATTTTAACCAGCTAAGATCATTCAACTCAACTCATTCTACAAGCCTGCATATACAAGCAATCGGATGAGGAGATCCTAAGAAATTCATTGATTTTCGGAAATTTTTGATCACAAATAGTAAAAATTGCCCAAACGGTGCAGTTTTGTCGAATTTTTCACATTTTGCACATAACTTATATATATCATTCCAATAGATCTTCACATCTACTTTCAAAGAAATCTGATGAGCAGCTTCAGCTGTCTATAAAAAAACAAACCAAATAAACCTGAAAAAAAACCCAAAACATACAAATATGCAAATGCCGGTGTGACATGAACGAATCTTACTGAAGTCAATCCAGGGAAACGCAATAGCAAGTTGCAAATCAATCAGACAAAGACTTTCAGAGGAGAATATTTTTGACAAAAAATGGGGAAAATTGCCCAAAAATGCAAATATGCAAATTCTGCCACAATCTGAACAACTCTTACTCAGATCAACCCCAAAAACCTGCATACAAGTATTAATTTCAAAGCAATGGAACTAGCAGTTTCTGAGGACAAGGTGAATGTTGACAGACAACAACAGATAATCCAGGCCTATCTGATAAGCTCTGCATCGTTGATAGTGGAGCTGACAATTGCATATGGCCAATGGCCACGGTAGAGAGGTATTCATTTTGTAGAGGACTTTTAACATATAAACAAGCGACCTAGCGGCGATATAGCTCCGCTGTATTTATGTAGAGAATAACTATTTTTGAGACATGTTGATGAAGAAGGGTGGAAATCTTTGATAGCTCGATGCAGTGGCCAGAAAAAAGTGGCTAAAATAAGCTGCAAAAATACAAAATTGAAGATTCATCATACTTTGAATGTATCACATAGGATCATCCCTCAACATGTCAACCAAAGCTATCTGATGAGTAGTTTTTGAGAATAAATTTTTTGACCAAAAATGGCAACAATTGCCTCCAAAAGTAAAAATTGCAGATTTCATCATAATTTCAAAAGATCAAATTAAGTTCATCTATAGAAACCTGTATACCAAATTTCAAAGCTGTTAGACAAGTACTTTTTGAGAAACGCATTTTTTGACCAAAAATAGGAAAAATTGCCCCAAAAATTCAAAATTGCAGATTTCATCATTATTTCAATAAATATCATTTAGTTCATCTATGGAAACCTGTATACCAAATTTCAAAGCTATCAGATGAGTAGTTTTGAATATACACATTTTTTGACCAAAAATGGCAAAAATTGCCCCAAAAATACAAAATTACAGATTTCATCAGAAATTCAATATATTACTTAGCTCATCTGTAGAAACCTGTATACCAAATTTCAAAGCTATCAGACCAGTACTTTTTGAGAAACACATGTTTTGACCAAAAATGGCAAAAATTGACCCAAAATTACAAAATTGCAGATTTCATCATAATTTCAATAACTATCATTTAGTTCATCTGTAGGAACCTGTACACCAAATTTCAAAGCTATCGGATGAGTAGTTTTGGAAATACACATTTTTTGACCAAAACTGGTAAAAATTGCCCCAAAATTACAAAATTGTAGATTTCATCATAATTTCAATAACTATCATTAAGTTAATCTGTAGGAACCTGTATACCAAATTTCAAAGCTATCGGATGAGTAGTTTTGGAAATACACATTTTTTGACCAAAAATGGCAAAAATTGCCCCAAAAATACAAAATTACAGATTTCATCAGAAATTCAATACATATTACTTAGTTCATCGATAGAAACCTGTATACCAAATTTCAAAACTATCAGACCAGTACTTTCTGAGAAATACATTTTTTGACCAAAAATGGCAAAAATTGCCTTAAAAATGCAAATTTGCATATTTCTGCACAATTTGAACAAATCTGAAATAGATCATCCCTAGGGACCTATGTACCAAATATCAAAGCTATCTGACTGGCAGTTTTGAAGAAGATTTTTAAAGATTTTTTTACCAGAAATGACAAAAATTGCCTTAAAAATACAAATATGCAAATTTCACCACGATTTGAACAAATCTGACTGAAGGCACCCTAAGCAAACTTCATATCAAATTTCAAAGCAATCGGACAAGTGGTTTCAGAGAAGAGATTTTTTTTACCAAAAACACCAAAAAATGCCCCAAAAATACAAATATGCAAATTTCAACACGATTTGAACAAACTGAAGTGAGGTCACCTTAAGTGAACTGCATATAAAATTTCAAAGCAATTGGACTTGCGGTTTCAGAGGAGAAGGCAATTGTTGACGGACGACGACGGACGACGGACGACGACGACGGACGACGGACACGACGGAAATCAACCTATTTGATAAGCTCCGCGTCGCTGACAGCGGAGCTAAATATTACAGGACTGCCACAAGGTGACCACCAAATTAGGTAACAGCTCTGAAAGATGACCACTGTGACACATTTGACTGTATATCATTAAACACTGACCAGCATAAACAAAACATTGAGAACTACTCCAAAGAGAAAACCTTTCAAAAATATTAATTGTTGAACTGATAACATACCAGTATACTAGTACTACTGATCAGGGTAGATCACTTTTTTTTTTTAGATCAACATAACATTTCAATATGTTTCTCACATTAAATCAACTTAGAAGTCCTTCAACAAGGCTTTTACACTGTACTCTAAGTTTTTGAAACTGATAGAGCAGCATGAAATAAACCATTCAATGCTCTAAGTTCAAATATAGGATGGACTACATGGTGGAATACTACAAGATTCAACCCTGGTATAGCAGCAGGGATAGAAGAAATGCTATGCACCTCAACTAAATTGCTGTTACTTCAATCTCAACCAGAAAAATATGAATATTTCTGATCAATAAATATTTTATTGACATAAATGTCTGGGAAATTTGGAATTGAATCACTGCATTTGTGCCAATTACAGACTTCAGATATTTTATTAGATCAAACAATACAGTTAAGGCTGAAGACCCACTGCCTGGTGTCATAATTTCTTGTGACAAATTGACTCATTAGCTGCGACCTACTAGACATGAATATGAAGTAATAGCCCATGGGGCAAGAAATAATTAGTCTAAAGTAACGATAACAGCAAATTAAGCATGCAATAATGACATTGCTCAGTAGACCGTGAAATCTTGTTGTGATGTATGCACTATTCTCTCAGGAGCTATGATCACATGCATGTATTCTACGCAAACAAAAGATGTATACTGAGATCACTGCCCTCTACCAAGTCTGAGATATTTTGGAGGTCGTTCACCCCTACAAAATTAGACAGATTTGATTATGAATCATTGTAATATTGTTACATGGCTGGCAATGGGTTTATGAGTCCGCTGATTGATGTAGCAGATGATGTCCTATAAAGTCTATAGTGTGTGTTCAGTGGGCTTGGAAATATGAATCTCAAGTACAGTGTATGTATTTCAAAAATGACTTTGAACTTGGCATTTAGATCTAACTGTATGGATTATGGATGAGTTGAATCGATTATTTATATGTACATGTTGGGCAAAGTAGCCTTACTTTATTTGAATTGAAACGTGATGACACAGAAAGATGTATCCAATCAGAAAAGGATATTATTATAAAAGTAACTTTCAAATTACACATGCTGTGCTAGTAAGGCTGACGTTACACTGTGTTGTACATACTCTGTATCTAAATATCACTCCAATGGTGATTGCACTTTGCAAAGTGACATCTCTGACACTGACTGGTGTTGATTTTCACTAGACAGAGCTTGTTCCAATCTTGGGATTAAAATAGTGAGACGATGATACTTTGTAACTTGGCTCTTTCAACTTCCACTGCATGGATGGTAAATTTATTCATGATGAGTCATATTATTGAACCAGTCACTCGCTGTCCAATATTTTTATAATTCCTTAATACTGTGTCAATGGGTCAAGCTTCATCTTTGCTAACAAATTACCTTTAAGACGCATCACAGTCCAATGCTTTACTACAAAAAATCCATAAATGCCACTCAAAGCTGGTCAGGCGTTGGCGATGGATTTTGCCAATTGCCGGTATGCGGAAATCACAGCCATGTAAAAACCACAGTGATGATATTGATTGGGTTGTCAAACTAAAATGAAGAAACTGATATCCTTTCAGATGTCTCTGACTTTCCCTTTCAGGTTGGAGATTTGGTTACCTTCCATGGAAAGAATAGTGAAACTCAAACATTGTATGTATATCACTCTATCTAATAATACTTATCAAGAGAGATTATTTATAAATGCATATTACACTGGTAGACACAAATATTGACCATCACATAACACACGTCAGATTCTCTTACAGTCTGTCTGTGGAGAATTTTTTTCATTAGTAAAAAAATGTTGGTGGCTCACGACTGATGTAGGGATACAATTCACAGATGGTTAGTCACCTTGGCCTTTTCAGGGTTAAAATGTCGGCATTCCCATCCAGGGACCCCGTCATGTTCAACGTATTTAATACCTTTTATCTACAGTCAGCATCAGTGTACTCACCAGGCTGTGTCAAGACGGAGATGTTTCAATTAGCGATGGAGACAGTGTCGACCGGCAGAAAATATGCCTATCACTGCTCAAAGTAGAGGTAGGGTTTTAACGTGCTGATAAAGCAAAATGTAATTCTTTTATTGAACCAGTGTAATGATTTGCCTTGATTGACAAATCAGTTTAACTAGTTTAAAAAGTTGTGCTCTCGGGGGCGCACAGAAGACTCTGGGATAATTGTAGCTGCAAGAGCGTATGAGTCACTCTATATTGATTACACCTGTCATGTTGATAAAAGCCAAGCCACACGGCAATTCCGTCTGACAAGCTCTCCGATATTCACTAAGTCTAGACGATATGATGTGTTGGATTTTTTTTTCTCCGAAGCAATTGACAAAAAACCCTAACTCAAAGTACAAACCATACGCCTCGAGGCATTTGTCTTCCATGCATGCTCCAAGAGTTTAGTAGCCTAGGGAACACATCTTTGAAAATCGATGAGTGACATTGCAAAGAAGGGGCTTGTGTCTATTCTTTACATCATACTCCCAGACTGTCAAACACATCTACACAGGCCAGCCAGTCTTTACACAAAACATTCATGTCATGTTACTGCCATTTTACATATAGAATATTTCAAACCAAATCGACTAGTTATATGTAACTAAAGAAAATATGCAACTGGAAATTAGGTCTGAAAAAATAGATCAAAAATGGCAAAATGAATCACTCTACACAGTATTAAAAATGGCTTACTTATAACAATTTTCTGAAAAGATCTTTTGGAATACAGGGATATTATCAAAATGATGGAGCCAAATTTTTGACATTTCTATATAAACATCATCGTTTTTCATTCACGACATTGATTACCTCATGAACATTTCTTTATAAGAAAGCATTTCATCAAGCCTCATCATTTCAGTAAGATCAACTGTGCTGAATATTTTTGAAAATAGCAACCCTTCCCTGGCAGCTTTGCAATACCATTTTATGCATACTGTAGTTTAGTTCTTCTGTTACAAAGGCCATACCTCTTATATTCCAGTTATCAGTTTGTTCTTTCAGGCAATAAATAACTAAATGAAGACAGGGTTGATTTCCTGTATCTTTCATAGCAAGCCTGTAGTGAGACATGTATCTTGTACTGGTTAGAAGGCGTGGGGTGACTAGCGCCCTCTAGTGACAATATTCTACTGTTTCTCACAATCACTTGCTTGGTGTTGCAACCCTAACTTAGATGGATCATTATATCACATGTGAAACCTTGATATGTTAAAAATCAAAACTTTTCTACTCTTGGAAAGGGAACATAAACATCAATATTTCTAAGATTTTGTTGGAATATTGCAGAATAATAGGAGAGCAAAGTCAAATTTCAATGTAGTGTACCATTTTCTTCATGTGTCTCAACAATTGGTTTGTGAATACATGCAGAATAAAAGAGCTTCTTTGCAATTTTCTCTCTTATTGTGATGTGAAAAACTGGCAAATACAGGCTGGTGCACTTTTTCTCTAGTCAGACATTCTCGATGCCAATGGAAAATACAAAATACCGTGTGAATCACAGAGATGTGGCTTTGTTACAAAAGGATGTGGAGAATGAACACAGTGTGATGCCTGCCTATGACCCTGAGAGTGAATCAAACCAATTTGGATATCTTTTAAGTGCCTAAACTAGGGCACCTCCAAGGGTGGCTCTATTCATGAGTCTGAAAACAAGAGTACTTCATTCAGTATTTGTGATTTCAATGTGTTGCCTGCCACAGTTCTCAGAGTATCTAAGTCCACGTGATACAATCTACTAAAAACAAGTCATCGTTGATGACACAGTCCCCACTTGTTAATGGGTACTTTGATTACAGGTCCTCAGAGAGGATAGAGTCCTCTTCATTAGGTCTGTGATAAAAATACTGTGATAAAAATACTTTTGAATAAATTCGCTTGATACATGTCTGAGTTCAGGACATGAAAAATCATAACAAAATGGCCGCACAGCACTATATTGAATCGTATCACAAAACAAATTAACGTGCATATGTATGACCAATCGTATCACAAAACAAATTAACGTGCATATGTATGACATTGGTCAATCTCCTTTTACCAACTTTGAATAAAATCGCTTGATACATGTCTGAGTTATGGTTCTGGACATGAAAAAACGCAATAAAATGGCCACACAGCGGCCATATTGGATCGTATTACAAAACAAATCAATGTGCATGTGTATAACATAGGTCAATGTCCTTGTACCAAGTTTGAATAAAATCGGTTGAGATATGCCTGAGTTATGGCTCTGTACATGAAAAAATCGTAACAAAATGGCCGCACAGCGGCCATATTGGATTGTATCACAAAACAAATTGATGTGCATAGCTATGACATTGGTCAATGTCCTTGTACCAACTTTGAATAAATTCTGTTGAAACATGCCTGAGTAATGGCTCTGTACATGAAAAAATCATAATAAAATGGCCGCCTGGCGGCCATATTGGATCGTATCGCAAAACAAATTGACGTGCATATGTATGACATAGGTCAATGTCCTTGTATCAACTTTGAATAAAATCGATTGAGATACGCCTGAGTTATGGCTCTGTACATGAAAAAATCGTAACAAAATGGCCGCACGGCGGCCATATTGGATCGTATCACCAAAAAAATTGAAGTGCATATCTATGACATTGGTCAATGTCCTTGTATCAACTTTGAATAAAATCAGTTGAAACATGCCTGAGTTGTTGCTCTGTACATGAAAAAATCGTAATAAAATGGCCGCCTGGCAGCCATATTGGATCGTATCACGAAACAAATCGATGTGCATCTGTATGACATATGAAGTAATCCTTGTACCAAGTTTGAATGAAATCGATCCAGGCATCTCTGAGATATCTGCGTGAACGGACGGACGGACGGACGGACGCACGCACGCACGCACGCACGCACGCACGCACGGACATGACCAAACCTATAAGTCCCCCCGGACGGTGTCCGTGGGGACTAATAATACTATCTAATTTACAGCCATTTTTATTTCTTCTTTCTGATACCAGTGAAATCCCTTTCACCAAATGTACCAGTATTGGGGTTGTAATCTGCTAAAACTACATAAAATTGGTAATATCACATTTATTTTAGTCTCAAAGGTACATCTTGTTCCAAATCGAAAATTTCTGGCATACAGTAAAGCCTGTAGTTAATTTTGTTCACACTCTTGTAGAAAAACCCTCTTTTCTCAAAGGCAGAAACCTAGTATTTGCACAATTCAAAAGAGTGCAATGCCTTAGCTATTCACAATGTCACAAAATTCAAATCATAAAAGTGGCTGTTCTATGCAGTCCCTGGGGATATGTTGATTTTCCAATTTCTGCATAAATAAAGCAAATCTTCCAGTAGAAACCATAGATACAGGACTTTTCTGTTATTGTCTATGCATACCATATTTATTTTTAAACAACTCCGAAGGTAGCCTAATCACAGTGTTTGTATAAATGATTTCCTATTTATAAACTGTTTGCAATTCTATTATTACACATCCAGTAGGGGTGGTGTTGTGTGAACATGGAAGTCAATATTTCCTAACATGAAAACAATAAACATTACTTATCAACTGTCATGTATTTACACTGTAACTGTTCATTTTTTGCCACCATTCACCGTGACTTTTGACATATTGTCCATTACTATAGTTGTGTTTTTTTAGAATCAGTTTCTTGTTCTTCTGGCAAACCATGACACAGTGTCTAGCATTCAACTTTGTCAACACAGCCTGTGTCATGTCATATGCTGTTGACAACTGAGATTTTCATCTAGACTGGAATTCACTCATCAACAAGACCATTGTTTATTGTCACGATGCTTTGTGTTCACAAGCCTATACAGCATACTACTGGTAATATACAGGTATTAAGGTGACCAGCCGACGAAAAGAGAAATATAAACTTATTTTATGGAAAAAATAATTGAAATTTCAAAAGTTATAGCAATTGTTGCTGTTGCGCTTAATTATTACTTCACAACAATAGTAAGGATTGAACCATTGTACTTTCTCAGACTCATGCAAAGCAATAAAGTTTTCATGAAACTCAAATGGTTCTTTTACACGACTTCTTTCATCGTAATTGTTTTTTAATTTCTTTGTGATAAGTCTCCTGGTTTATCATCTTTCATAATATAACCAAACTATATCAAAGTATACATAATTCAGAGAATATACACGGTTATTTGTCATCTGAAAAATAGCCTGCAACGTTTACCCATTTACTTACATAGTTTTCTGTCAAGTGTCAAAATCAAAGCATTTCAGTAGGCTGTAAAAGACATCACAAAACTAAACAAAATAGAAAACTCCAAACATCCTAGAGCTATGGTGCAGTGTCCAGACTCACAGTGCACATGGCAGAACAATCTTTTCATTAAAGCCTTCATTTGCTTGAGAACACATTGTTGGACAATGTGAACATTCCTGGGTGGGTTTTACATGTACGTACAACAACAGAAAACAAGTTGTTTCAATGAACGACCCAAATTGGCGAATTGTTCTCTCTTGCCATTCACTTGTTTTTTCGCGTCAAGTGAGATAAAGGTCAGTGCATGAAGAGTCTGCTCTGTGAAGGAAGAGTCAAAATGTGTTTTTGTTTCAAAACTGATCATTTTCATATAGTGACTGCATTGTCAGGAAAAAAAAAGAAAATAGACAAAAAACTTTTGTTTGTTTTCTGATTCATTAGTGTAAAAATATAAAAATCTATCACCTGCCAATCATGTTTTCATGTACTAGTGCTGATTATGCTCTCTCTCTCTCTCTCTCTCTCTCTCTCTCTCTCTCTCTCTCTCTCTCAGACTCTCTCTCTCTCTCAAACAAACAAACAAACAAAAAAAAAATCTCTTTAAAAAACTAAGTACATCACAGTTATGGCAAAAAACATAAGCCTTGTAGCTTTATATACCAACAATAGTCTCTACATCTGTCTATCCTAACAACAGTTTTTCTTTAAGACTGAATGGCATTTTAACAAAAATTTTGGCTTTGTACGGGCTGTTAAAACTCCTCCCTCCCCCCCCCCTCGCTCTCTCATAAACAATATTTTTGTTTGATTCAACAAGTATTAAATCATTCACACATTCCCTGTCAATAGCCCAAAACATGCTGTTACATGTACTTTTTAAGTACTTTAATAATTTGGACAGATGATACTCTATTTTACACTCTGGGAAACATTTACAAACCATGCAAGTAAGAAATGGGTCATCTTACCAAAATCTTTCCAATCTTCAACCCCTTCTCTATAAATGGTATGATCTAGAGACTGCTTAAAACTGGGTTGATCCATTACAAAATGGGGAAGGCAGGTCTGTTTTATTCTAAATGCAAAGTGCTAACTGCTTTGGAATGTTTTGCAAATGATTCCCTGAACACACAGCATGGGTGGTAACAATTTGAGTGCTGTAAGTCTCCAAAACAAACAATGAAGTGTACTGCACGGTTGAGGGACTTACTTCTCTGGTATGGAATTTGACCAATACAAACAACTATGCGCATATTGGGAGAGTGTTTTTCCCAACGCATGTTGTGTGTGACAAACACTTTCTAGGTGAATGCATGGCTTCATATTTGCACTATAAAGGATACAAATTAGGCATACACTGCACTGATCAAAACATGTCATCGGCCACACTGCCTCCAATATTCAACTCAATTCAACCACGGTCCTCTGGCGCCTTCTCTAATAATTATAGGTGGCGTTGTAAGTGGAACATGTACAACAAGTTTATTGTGTGAGATTGGCAATGCCTAACTGCTTTACAAGTGATATCGAACTCTGAAAAACTGCATTTCAAAAAGTGAGTGCCACTTGTGAATTTCCTCATCTCCAATGAACTCAGAAAAACTGTTTCATTGAAACTTTGAAACTGTGCAATATTTGTGAATATGACTAACATTGAACCCTTTGTTATAGAGCTTATTCTTGCAAAGGAACTAATTGAGTCTTGTTGCTCCTGTGGAATGCTGTACAAAAATAACCTCTGAAAAGTGTAACAGGTTAATGCAAAACTAACTTTTATTTAGGTTAAGTAAAGTCTCTGCCTTTCCTATGGGATGTCTAGGTATGTGAAAATTACAGTAAATGTTGGCACAACAAGACCATTCTTGATTCCTCTGGGTCACACAGGTGTAGCTTTTAATTAAAACATCCTTTACAACTCTTAACTGTAGATGCATGACCGCAAATGCAAACGTTTGCTTTCACACAACAACAACACAAACTTTCAGCACGGTTCACTGAATACGGTCAAATATGGAAGCAATGTCCCCCTCACTTGATAGCTGGGGTAAAGTCTTCCTTTGGCATTAGAACACATTTTATCAAGTAGATAAGAGACTACAACATATCAAACCTTCACAAGACACTTTTGTCAGATGCTACGTAAACAAGTTTGAGATCTGTCAAAGTTAACAATTTCTTATGATTGGAATGAACCATAAAGGTATTCTCATAAGCAAAGCTTGGATAATCAAGTTAGATCAAGACTAAGTGAAAAATTGTCTCATTAAGGACAGATGTTAATCTTCATACATAATGAGGTACTATGAGATGTTCAATATTGTATCTCAGGTAACACAGTAACTACACATAAACACAATCATCTAGTAAAATTCTCAATGCTGGACAAATAACTTCCTATGTACAGTGTATGAGCTATATATTGAACTTTTATATATGTAAGCTGGTAGACCAGAGAATACAATACTGTACAATGTCTCGGACCAATAGTGAGAGAATTTGCCCTAAAAATTCGCATCAATTGAATAACTTGAATGATGTCATCCCAGGGAAATTTCTAACCAACTTTGAATGATATTGGAGTTAAAGATGGATGATGACCATATAGACAATCAACCTATCTGAATAGCCCTGCATCACTGACAGCAGAGCTAATTGATGACATCACTTTAGCAAATCATTAAGTGACCACCTTTTTGGTGAAATTTGCATTTCTCTAAAATCTTTCGGTATTCATTTTAAAAATTCATTCAAGTAGAATCTATGAAGTTGACAAATATTACGTAAATCATTGCTAAACTGTTGGGAAAAGCCTCAACTGCAACATTTATTACATGACCAGAACTAGAACTTCTCACTATAAATTCAAATACACATTTACTTCAAAACTTCTAACAACTTCGGATGTTTTGCAGTCTTATTACCATACAATGATTTGGCTTAGCTGTCAATAGGCCATAAAACCTAGGCTGATCATTGACAAAAGTTGACTTGCAAATTGAAATTTTGATTCCGATGTCATTACTAACTGGTTATTCTGGTGACTGAGTTGGAAATATTCCTATCCCATTTTGGGAAAAGTTATTTATAAATATTTGGGGACACTTTGAGATCAACTGTCAATCTCCTTAGAGGGGACAATAGTTATATGATGACAGTTTTATGATATTTTCATCTTCTACCTAAATGTATGTTGTAATATAAAGTACAATCGTTCTATCACAATACAATGTATAGAAGATGATACCAATATGTCATTGTTGACAACGAATACTGGTTTTGAGTGAATACAGTGTTCAACAATATATTAGACATAATATACAGAGACTTTGTGGGCTGGTTAAAACTTGGCAACTAGGCAATAGACCAAGAACCTGTACCTTACTTTGAGTGCATATACTGGAAGATAGACAAAGCTGTAAGTTTAATTATGTAAATTACTGAGTGGATGCACACAATGTGTACAACATTGAAGTGACAGAATATAGTAGACAGTGTACTTAAGGTAAATACTTTAAGGAAGTTAGGTGTCATAAAATATAAACGGTTTGTGACCCTAGCCTTTGTGCTGTTAACCTATTGAACTTACAGCATACTACAGCAAGCTGTTTGTGTGTTGCTGTGCAATTAGTGTCGTTACTGCATTATCAAACATCGTCAAAAGCAGAAACCTTGTAAATTAATAACTGCAAAATAATGGTTAATCAAATCATTTTTAGTTTGCGATAATCAAATTTCACAGGAAAGTTGCTGTATCTTGTACAATACAAGGTCATGAAGGTTGTATATACCTAAGATGAAATTCAATTTGTCTCTCATGGAAAAAGACCACTTAATGCAATGTTACTATAAATTGCACCAGATGTGAAACTTCTATGGTTTGTTTGCGTTATTAATTTTAAGAAAGTATGCAAACACATCAGTACAAGACACATTCCCCTTTTGCAGTACATATGTATTGTCATATGCCAAACTGTGGTGAGTAAATTATTGCTGAATTAATGAAGGAAAAGGACAGACAAGATAATTGTAGTTTGAAATAAGGGTGGTATTCATTTTGAAACTGAAAGTTTATAACTTTTCTTTAAACTTTCCTCAGTGAAAGTTTTAACCATTCTCTTTCATGATCAAGCATAAAAATCAATGATCAACCTCAAATTTTGTTACCAGAGAAACAAATTATCTAAAATTTACTGATATTTACGATTCAAAGGAGCAGCTATTTCTATGTTGACTCTATGCGGAAAAATAACATTTTGGATTTCACAAAAATAAGACAATGAATCGGTTACAAATCTGTCACTACTGCAATAACATAGCATTAGCAAAGTGGGAAAAAATATTTCTGTAATTTTTCTTATTGTTTATGTTGTGTTTTTTGAAGTTTCTTATTGCCCTTTGTAAGTTTACTCCAAATTCATATCAAATACCTTGTGTTCAACTTAGCAATACTGCCTGTAGTGTACAATGTCCATGTGTTATCATTGTTGACAACCGACTTCTAGCCTTGACAAGAATTCATTTTTCAATAGAACCATTGAAAATTTCACACAATACCGAGTACATATCCAAGGCTACAACTTTACATCTCAACATATTTTAGGAAGAAGAAAAAGATAACATACTTGTTTTCTGAACAAAAATAATCAAAGTATTATCTACAAGTTATGATTACAGACCAATCAAAGTAGTGAAGATTTTGTATTAGCATGGACGAAAATATTTATCTAGATATTATATATCAAAAGATCATGGTAAAATTGTTCAGATTTCATAAACCACATCACTGTCACATCAAAACACAACTGAAGAATCATATCATTGAAAATAATGCAATCAAAACAATGGTATTGTAGATGGAGATCAAACCCACTGAAATAGGAAATGCTTCTGAGAAACGTAGCTCACAAAGTCTGTACATAATTTTGATGGGACATTGGGAAAAAGATGCAACAAAGTGACTGTTGCTTGAAGCAAAATTTTAAATGTAAGTTGTCCAAATGCCATATAAAGTTGAAATCTAAAAACATATGAAGATTGTCTGGTAAAAATAAAGCAGTTCTCAGACTGACTTTTACTTTCAGTGGGAAAATACAAACAGAACATTTACCAATAACCAAACCTACAGACTGAAAGAGATATGAATCAGGCTTGTCTTATTAGTTTTGCTCTCTGGCTCAGATAAAGATGTATTGTTCTAATACAGCATCTCGCTCTTGTGATCATAAGATTGTTCACCACTACGCTATATGCCAGTGGTGAAAAAACCAGCAATATAGTAGATTTTTCATATGACTGACCGTAATTTTTGTAAAGACATGATGTCAAGTGGTCAGTTTTCTGAATAGATAAAGACTAAATTCAGCAAATTCCCAATTGCATTCAAACCCACCGTGTATGGTTCCTATTTGCCTGGCAAAGACATCAGTTATCTAAACCACTCAGCTTTCAGTCAAATTTATCAGAAATTATCATAAATATCAAACTATTTTTCTTTCTTGATATTGTGGATCTTTACTGTCATAAAATTCAAACTGGTGTCACTCTTGGTTTTTTTGTTTTTTCGTTTCATTTTATTTGCCTGTTTGTTTATTGTTTGCACTAAATGGAATGCTTCTGTGTCAGATCAATAATGGCCAGATAATAAAAATGTTAAAAAAAATGTTAATTGAAAATAAAATGCTTGGACTGCTGACTAACTTCTTGACATCAAAGATATATACATGTCACTTTGCTTGGCTTTGCTTCAGAATTCAATTAGAGCCAAGAACTGTACAAGAACTGACAGACAAAATAACATTTTTTCTCTTTAGAATTGTCTGACAGTTGCAATTAGCCCAGGGCACCTACTCTTCCTCATTACCGCAAAGCAGCCAGAATTATGACCAACATTCATGATTTTGCCCATCGGCGTACGACATCACCAATTGAGGGGGGTTAATTTGATGAGATGCAGGCAGGTGTGTGAGACAGTTCCTGTCATAATACCCTTTCACGGAGTTGTCAATGGAGTTTAAGGTATTCCATTAATCATATTCAATATTTAAAATTAGATTTCTCTGTCTGTTTGGTTAGGAACAATCGGCGGCAGTGCCACTGTAGCAATCTCCACTGTCTCTTTCATTCAATATAGCATAGCATATTACAAGTTTGCTTGACTGTGTATCTTTTGACCGGTTTATAAGTTGCCCCCACATCAAAAATGCATAAAAATATTAATAATTCAGTGGTCCATTTACTGAGCGTAGCATTCAGTTGATGGCAAGTTGATCTGCGTAGGAGAGTTGCATCTGACTGTCATTAGCTTTTTAACCCAGTGTAAGAGTGCTCAATGGTTGTCTTTTCCCACACAGAATGCTGTCTGTGTATCCATTCTATTGAAGTGCAGCAACAAAAGCTATGCATCCGTTTTCAGTGCAAACAGAATGAAATGCCAGCTTTTCTCAGCACTGGTAGAGTGGAAACCATCTGCTTTTCTCACAGTACATGGTATACACAATGTGGGCTGATCGGAAGTCTTTCATGTCTACCACATTTACACATTTTCAAAACTCCCTTCAAACAAGCCACTAAATACCTCAAATTTTTTTCTCCATAAAAACTGCATTTATCTTGTTACTTTTGTTTCATATTTTAGAAAACCTTCACTGGTTTGGAAAGGCATGCATGTCATGTGGATGAAACATTTGGGGGAAAAAACAGCAAAGATGGTAGAAAAACTCAAAGAAACGTAATACCGTAAATACAAAGTGTCTTGATACCTGTGATGTAAATAAAATCTAACTATCCTTGTCAACACAGACATCAGATATCATTTCATAATAGTTGCACATATCGGTAAAACAAATATTAAACAGTGCTTGCATTATCAGATCAGTTTCTCTGTTACCACAGAAGTAAATGACGAAAGATTATTACACAATCTCGCAAGGCAATGCTAAAAATTGGTAGATGTAGTCAACAGGGAAATTATTTCTTGGCATAGATATGTTGATGACAATTAGTATTCTTGAGTTTCTGCAAAAGTTTTCTATGTCTTTGCAATTGATGCGCATTTTAGAGATTCACGAAGTCTTGAAGCTTCCATGACTGCCTGAGCAATTTGGATCAATATTCCTTCAAAGATAAACAAGTCATCGTTGATGACACAGTCCCCACTTGTTAATGGGTATTTTGATTACAGGTCCTCAGAGAGGATAGAGTCCTCTTCATTAGGTCTGTGATAAAAAATACTTTTGAATGAATTCGCTTGATACCTGTCTGAGTTATGGCTCAGGACATGAAAAAAATTGTAACAAAATGGTCGCACAGTGGCCATATTGGATCGCATCACAAAACAAATTGATGTGCATAGCTATGACATTGGTCGATGTCCTTGTACCAACGTTGAATAAAATTGGTCGAAACATGCGGATATGCCTGAGAAATGGCTCTGTACATGAAAAAATCGTAATAAAATGGCCGCCTGGCGGCCATATTGGATCGTATCACAAAACAGATTGACGTGCATATGTATGACATAGGTCAATGTCCTTGTACCAACTTTGAATAAAATCAGTTGAGATATGCCTGAGTTATGGCTCTGTACATGAAAAAATCGTAATAAAATGGCCGCACAACGGCCATTTTGGATCGTATCACAAAACAAATTGCCGTGCACAGCTATGACATTTGTCAATAAGCTTGTACCAACTTTGAATAAAATCGGTTGAAACGTGCCTGAGTAATAGCTCTGTACATGAAAAATCTTAATAAAATGGCCGCCTGACGGCCATATTGGATCGTATCACAAAACAAATTGACGTGCATATCTATGACATTGGTCAATGTCCTTGTACCAACTTTGAATAAAATCGGTCAAAACATGCCTGAGTAATGGCTCTGTACATGAAAAAATCGTAACAAAATGGCCGCCTGGCGGCCATATTGGATCGTATCACAAAACAAATTGATGTGCATATCTATGACATTGGTCAATGTCCTTGTACCAACTCTGAATAAAATCGGTCGAAACATGCCTGAGTTATGGCTCTGTACATGAAAAAATCAGAATAAATGGCCGCCTGGCGGCCATATTGGATCGTATCACAAAACAAATTGACGTGCATATCTATGACATTGGTCAATGTCCTTGTACCAACTTTGAATAAAATCGGTTGGAACATGCCTGAGTTATGGCTCTGTACATGAAAAAATCGTAATAAAATGGCCGCCTGGCGGCCATATTGGATCGTATCACAAAACAAATTGACGTGCATCTGTATGACATATGAAGTAATCCTTGTACCAAGTTTGAATGAAATCGCTCCAGGCATCTCAGAGATATCTGCGTGAACGGACGGACGCACGCACGCACGCACGCACGGACGCACGCACGCACGCACGGACATGACCAAACCTATAAGTCCCCCCGGACGGTGTCCGTGGGGACTAAAAAAATATCCTGAAACAAATTTCAAAAAGTCTTCAACGGTATTGATTTTCAGAATGAGCAAAATTTGACAGAGTGTGAAAATCCATGACAGCAGAGACAAGTTCAAGATATTGGAGAGAAATCAGAATAACACTTGTGTTTTGTGACAGGGAAACATTTAGCTGCTATGCCCTTTTCTATTGGAGAGCTAGGATAATGTCACAGTGATACAACTCAAGCTGTTACAAAGATGTTGAAATAAGACAAGATAAAATGACGCTCTGTACAAGCTTCATTGTCTCTGGAATGCCACTGATATCTTCTTTACTTAGTTTTTGATCACTGAAGAGTTAATCAGTAAATAAAATCCTCTCAATACAGTCTCCCTGTCCACGTAAATCCATTCACATTTGTTTTGTCTGGGTAGAGATTTCGATCTTAAAAATTGAAGACTTGTGCAGCACATTTACAGCGAGGCAGCAATTATCACCCATTATCCTGATAATCCTAGGACTTCAAGCAATTGACGGGCAGGCCATACTGACAGTTGCTATGACAACGACACTGCTGATCCAATCAGAGTGAGTCATCACCAAATGGTGAGAAAGAAACGATGAACACCAACAACTTCCAGCTGACGGGATTACATCCTCTTCTATTCGATAACATGTACCTTCTTTGCATGACAAAATACCATGCCTTGTGGCAGCTTTTTTATTTTACTCCACTCTTCTTCTACTTTGTAAAGGGTTATTAGCACAAATATTTATAACTAAAGTTGATTTCACATCTAGACAGGCTCAGTTGAACAAATCAGATTTCGAGCCCACAGTGATTTCTCCCAGGAATACTGCTGCAGATCTTAACTCAGAAAAAAGTTCATTTCACTGGGGAATTTTCCCTGCCTCTACACTCATTCCTTTTCATTTCCCTCAATGTTTTCATTTCCTGAATACGGCTAACCTTTGCAGCTGAGAATTCCACTCCTGGAAATCACAACTTAACTTGTGTCAAAGTGTCAAGAACAATGGTAATTTGTCAAACTCAACACAGGAACAACTCATTAGAATTTACTGTCAAACTTTTAATTCACTGAGTATTTTGTCAGCTAACTAATTCAATTGACAGTTAAACTTGTACACTGCTGACATGATTATACAGTCTTCTTAAATTCTAGAAATAACGTTCAATTTCATTTTACACCTCATTGGATGTAAAAACCATTGATGCTGTGGAGAAATACTGCAAGAATTATCAAATATCAATAACAGAAAATAATCATTTTAAAAGGACAATTGCTGTAGCTTTTGACAGTATCTTTATTAGTTCTCATCTAGAAAATTAAACATGAGGCATTTTGGCATAACTGTCTGAGAAGAACAAGAAAATACCGTATATTGCACAAAGAGAACAACGTACTGGAAAATATGCAAAGAAAATGTGTTTTACAGAAAAAGTGCATTTTACAGACAGAAAAAAATATTTACAAAAGATACTTAAAAAGTTAGATCCAAAGAAACTTTAATTCTCACTTTAATAGTTGATGGTAGATACTCCTGCTATGAATTATTATAAAGCAGCAATTGATCCAAGTTCAACAACTATGCATAAACAGACCATAAATGTTTGAAAAAGTTAATACCATTGTTAGAAATCTGTGAGATTTAATTTGTTTCTAGCCATCAGCAATTGATTTTGAGATTTAATTTTGTAAGGTTACTATATCGACAAATAATGAATAATACAGCAAAAACCTATATAATGTAGTCTTTGTTATCTATAGAACCAACAAACATCTTAACATCTTATTTTATTTTGCTTCCATGGACACTTTAATATTTCTGTTAGCTGTACACACTTTAACTCTTTCCAACTAAAGATCTCTTACTCTACATGCACATGTTGCAATTCTAGCTTAACTTTCTCTGCTGTACCTATATGATTGTATTTTTTGCGTCAAACAATTGCACAACTGTAATTTCACTCGAAATTTAGAAGGAAAATCTTTTTTTCAAGTTATGTGATTACTTTTATCTATGCCCCCAACTGAACTGGTAGAGCAACAGTTAGTTTAGAGTTGATGAGGTGTTTGGCATTGTACTGACATTCCTACAGCAATAACATGACTGACTGGCTGTGTGGCTGTATTTAGCTGCAAGATTTCTCTACCACTTGGCCGCCATCCGACACAATAGTTTCTAAAAGCTAGAATTGGATAATTCTGCCTTGCTCAAAAATACCTTGACTAACCAAGCTAACTCTGTGACAAAGGCCGACCTCTAGTATTACATTCCACTGCCTTTCACATCTCTCATTGTCCCTGAACACAAGATTGGCTGCTCATATACACTGAAACTTTGCATGAAACAAAATATTTGGACTGGTCTCTGAACACCAAAGAATAACAGACTCCGGCGATTGCTCCTGTGGTCCTGATCAAAGCACAATTTTCACAATCAGTCCCATCTTACTGCGTTGTACATTTTATGCATTTGGTCTCTACTATCAAAACTTTCAAATGTTCTATTTTGACTCAGGCTCCAATGGTGCATGAAAAGACCGCTATTACTGTATTTTCTTCCTTCACTAGAAAGATCAAACTCGATGATTCAATCAACAAAAGTTTCTATGCTTTACATGTCAGAATGGAATAAACTCTAACTCACTTACGAACAATATAAATCTTGATGAGGTCATTAAAGATGACAAATCCGATTTTACTGAATAACTTTATAGATGTCTTTGCATAATTCTTTTTACGGGCCATCCTCTCAAAATCAAAAGAAATTCTGCTGGCTTGAATTTTCTTGTTCACACCCACTAACAAGCTATTCACCCAAACAAGGATGAGTTGTTGAAAAAACATGGCAATTCGTATAAGCAGGCAAGTTGAACCAATGTTTTGTTTTGTTTTCCAAGCTGGCCCCTGAAGCGCTAGTGGATACGAAGTCTAGAAATTAACAAGTTGCTTGTTGGGCTAAGAAAACTGTCCAGTGTGCACCCATCTGCTTCATTTGCCAACCATAATGAGCTTTCCAAAGCTGCTGTGATCAAATACAAAGGCCAAAATGCCTCAATTGCCCTTCAAAGAGCTGCCATTTGTGTTAGAGAAGAAAAGGTGTTTTGTGGACACACTGAATGACATTATCATCAGCTTGACTGGCTGCAAAAGGCTTAGAGAGAGACCATCCTTTCACTCCTATGTTATTTTGCCCCCGGCAAAGTCCCACCAAAGGTAATACTGACAAACCTGACTGGAATAGGTAACAACAGTCGGAGAATGTAATTACCATGGATTCGGAGCCCAGACAAAAAATGACGGACACACTGTCACTTTTGTGATGGAGCTATTAAACAGAGATGCCATCCTAAAATCTCACTTAACCTTTACTAGATGCTCTCTATTCCAAACTTTAATCCTAATTTGGAGATTTTCCCGGATATTTTCAGACAGCTATTCCCATCGAGTGCTATTCACAATGGCATCTCAAAAGCCGACACATATGAGCAATATACGAGGTTCCGATCGTTTCAGAGAAGGATTTGCAGAATCATTTGTTTTATTCATAGGGATATACATCTTCACGTCACAAGCTCCAGGCTATTCTACAAAGCTTGTTGTAGCATCTTTGGTCACTTCTTTAGTCAACCCAGCTTAGATATTGTCATTTAATTTTTTCATCAGCTGAGCACGGAAGCAGTTTTTTTTGCCGCCATCAAATTGGTTCTAATCTCAGTAAATTGCTTGAGCAGACGTTAGCTTCTTAGTTGACTTAATTAGTCATTCAACCATCGATAACCTCTCTCGATTCAATGTCTGAATAGCATAGGTTCTGTTTGGCAAGCCCTCGATCCTTTTAAACCACATCAAATCCACCTTTGCTTAACCTTACATAGCTACACATTTTAAACCATCCTGCAGAAGAATTGAAGTTTCAACGATTTTCACAATATAGTCAGATTTCCAAAACTAGCAGTAAATCAGTCTAGACCCTCACAGTCCACCAGAAGTGGTTCACATCTAACTAGACTCTTTCACAGCCCCTCATTGTGGCTGATGTAGCTTGCTTCAGTAAGCTGGTATTTCCTCACTGGCTACGCTAGCTCTCTGTGCTGGCTGCACTGTTTGTGCAGTCAGTCTGGCAAAACCAGCTAGAGTGCAGAGCTAGTGAAGGCCTGTGAAAGTTTCAGATCCAAGATGATAAAACCCACTTTTAGAACTCACAAACTTGTCAGTACAGTACAAAACGCTACAGCTCCCTCACAAAGTAATCCAAGTTGAAACAAACCAGCCTATATAGTCAATTACCACTTTACCATTTACAATTAAAATAAAATAATTTTGAACTAATTTCTTCTTAAATATCAAATCAAATAAGGTGTGATAATATCAAATTTAATGATTTAGGTGTACATGTATGAACTCCAATTCCTTCATAATCTCAAGTTCAGTTTTGAATCATAATCTCAAGTTCAGTTTTGAAAGAACTGCACTGTATGTACCAGTACACAGTAAGTGAGGCTACCCACAATTCTCCATGATCTGTACACACGGAGATCACTCACTGAACTGAAGCAAATTTCTTCTATACACAGAAGAACTCGGTCCATATTTCAAAATTCTGGCAACATAGTTCTGAAAATCATAATTTTCTGATTTCTCACTATGAATAATGAGATGATCAACCCCTTTTCCGCGGAGGAGATAGCAATTTTGTAATTTTGTCGACATAGATTTTTGACAGCAAAGCACAAAATTTTCAAGGAAACTAAGGGAATAAGTTGCACCTGTGTTGGCAAAAGAAAGGGTATTGATTTTTTTTAATGTTCGTAACAAAGGAAATTTGCATGTCTGACAGGTGGTATGATGAGACCATCTTAGTTGCTGATAACTTTATCTTGACAAGTGCGCAATTTTTAGCACCTCAAAACATCGACTTCTCATTCAATTTACTCTTTAATTTTAAACATAATAAATAATTTTGGAACATAGTTTTAACAAATAAGCCTACTCTTAAATTGTAAGTTCAAAATTGTTAAGAAACTGATAAAATTGAAAAAGCCTTTAGCAAAAAATGTCTGAGTGTACAAATCAAGGGGAATTGTGGGTAGCCTCACTTACTGTGCAGTACTTGCCATAACCATGGTCATAGTCTGTGGTCTTATCATCTTCATCACAAGACATTCCTCTTTGACGTTTTAAAGCCATTAATCTGCTAGGTATTACACAGTATTGATGGTTGATACTTGACCCTGCACCGTCTATGGTTTCACAACAAACTTTAGGGAACAAAATACAACTTCATTCTCAATTTCACGTAGATCTGAACCAACCACTGATAACCTTTCTGTCTCTGCAAATCTAAATAATAAACATTTTGGAGGTTTGGGTTAACTGGATGAGCTAAACAAAGACTACTTTAAAAATTTCTGATGAAAGAAACTTGTATTCTTTGACTAAATATTTCAAAGACATACCAAAGCTATTCTTGGCTACCGATATGAGGTAATCATTATTCAGCATAAAATTTGCATAAATTATCACACTGGCGTGCATTGCCATAAAGTTACTTGGCTCTAGCCAATCAGTGCACTGAGTTTTGCAACTACGGTAAAACCAGAAACTTGAAGATAAATGGAAGAAAAGGGCAACTGAAAATAAAATTTGTTCGCGAAAGTTACAAAATATCTTCACCACAGCCTTTACATTTTACAGTGGACACAGATTTGCTCCAAGTCTATGGGCAGATAAATGTCAAAACAGAATAAACTGAAGGAATAAACTTCAACAGACTGTCATGTGAGTGGTAGACTGTTCTGTAGATCACAGGGTGAATGTAATGGCTCATAGCCAATATCTGCAGCCAAGAAAAGCCAAGCAACCTGGGTTAGTCTATTATTAGACATAAAGAGACATTGCTAATGTGGCACTAGTACAAATGGTGAAGTTGTACAGAAGCCAAACATTTCTCTTTAGCCAGTTCAGTTATCTTTTCACATACGCACTGAAACTGGCATGTTACTGTCTTTGATACTTTTCACTGTTAGATTAGCAACGGTTATTTCTTAGCTTTGCTATTGTCAGTAATTGTTTACCTTTTAGTGTTCACATCCATGTAACATCAGTCTATCAATTGTCACTTTGTCATCAATTCACTCTATCCAATTAGCATGAGTTACACAAATTATTAAACAGAACCAACATATTTTTTTACTAATTAAAAGTACAAAGCCCTCTGATACAACTGTTTTACTGAATTTATTGATTTGTCCATAGTTTTTGCTCACCAATGTATGATCAGACTTTCTGCCTGTAGAGATTAATTCCGTCAAGATTTAGTTCAATCATCTGTATCAGACATTTTAATCCATGAACCATAAATTTTTCTTCCCTGTGGTTTCAATGACTTTGCTATTTTGACCATAACAACAAATTTCTAAACCTGCTTGATTTTAAAATCACCAGACATTAACACATGACTTTACCATGCACTTTTCATGAAAGAAGGAGGGACGTTTTCACGCCAGGTGCAAGCTTTATTTCATTTCAGTGCAGTCAAGTGCTGTCGAAGAGTGTCAAGAGAAGTTACAAGGCAGAACTTTGAAATTTCTATCCTTTCTCTTTACATGATGCAGGCTGTGTTGGAGGAGCCAGTACAAGGTGTCAAGTGAAGTTACTGGGCGGAACTGTGATTTTTTTCTCCCTCCCAGAGTTTCACGCTATTCATCTATTGTCAGTGAATTCTGAATTGCATGACATTTAACAACATTCACACCACAAAAATTAGTTTTATCCTGTAACTGTAGACTTTAACTGCAAAGAGTTAACCCTTCAAGCGCCAAAGTCAATTTTTGTCTCCTCTATAAAATATTCCCCGGTCAATTTTTTTCAGCCTTTTGCCAAAATTTTGATCCAAAAATGTGGCCAAAGAAATGTGATGTCCACTAGGTCCAAAATTATAAAAAATATACAGAAAAATTCATAAAATTTTTTTAAATGTTGCACTAAAATTTTGGTGGGGAAAAAAGTACAGCACTCAAAGGATTACACCATTCCGATTGAACCTCAACATGAAGCATGGACATCTGTTCCTAATTCACTAAAAACCTCTGAGACGTTGATTCATTTGGATACATCCTACATTTCAAGACACTACATGGCTATTTCATTTCATTAATCTATTTTTCAGTTTAAAGAAGCATTTGCTGAAAAAATTCCCTTCATTAAGAATATTATGTTTGATACTGTAAAAACTTATGTCAGCTGCTACCATGGTAAAGTTCTACGATGCAACTTTGCTAATTTTGAACCGCGATATTATTTGTACAATATTAGTGGCAAAAGGGTTAAAATTAATTCACTTCAAACTGTGAGGTGTGGAAATTTGTATGCAAATGAATGGCATATTACAGAATGATTTCTGTGCATTTACAATTCACAAACTGCCCTTGCTAAATAGACACTGTGAAAGCCAAGGACATCATTTTGCTCATCAGGGCTATGACACTGGTGAATTCCAAACAACTTTTGCATGTCAGTAATAACCACATTCAACGACTGTGAGAATCACATTTCCAAAGGCAGAGAGAAAGGTAGCATTAACCTAGATATGGATATGAAAAAGAAAAAGGAACGATGTCTATTGATGTTTGCCTGCACCGGGCATTCACTATTGAAAAGAAGACATTTTTGATTTCTTTGAGAGAAAAAGTATTTCATTCAATGATATGTCACTCTGATAAACATATACATTTAATCCAAACCTCTGCAAATAACTGATTCATGAACTAGGCAGAGATATGTTTTATGCAGACTTACTGATGTTTTATGACCAACAGAACAACATCAAAACCACTTTTGATTTTCCATCTACACAAAGTATACACAATAAATGAATAAGGATCATTTTATCTCTTAATAAACTCTACTACCACCCACACGTGCAAAAATCCCTTTCTGTATCATATCTAATATTTGATGTTTTATATTTTTATTTGTCACCTATATGATTCCAGTAGACTTTTCAGAATTGATGTACCCATTAAACCATATTGTAAAAGACTGAATTTTACAAGACAGAAAACATGTTTATGCATTTATCAAGCAATTTGCAGTGACACATTTCATCACAAATGACATTTTTTGGTTTCTTTTGACGATGACAAAAGACATTTGATTGTGTATATCAACAATTGGCACCTGACTGTGTCTGAATAGGACGCAATATGGAGTGTCAGAATGCCACTGCATCGACAATGTTGACATACCTTTATGAAAATTGCAAAATGGAATTTGTTTGTTCAATAAAACATGTTAATCTAAACATTGCTTGAAATACACCAGATGGAAGTTCTTGTGAAATCACAGCATTGTGTATGTGTGTTATTAGCTAGATGTATGCATACGGTATATGATCCGTCAACCAGGTTGGAATGGTGATGAAAACGATGACGATAATGATGATAATGATAAATTGGGCGAGATCATTCATGGAGCATAATATCAAACACTTTGACTACTTAATGGTTACCACTCTTGTTGTGATAGTTTTTACAAATAAGAATTTTCAGGCGGTACTTGTCATGAGTTTTCTGGGTTAGATGAGAAGTAGAAAAGATGGACTGATTGATGAGTGAAACATATGGACTGATAGAATGAGACTTGGATGAATGTACAGATGGATGGTTGATTTACGATGATTATTGATGTTGGAAGGACAGATGGCTGAATGGTGGAATGGATGGAAGAGGGAAAGATGGACAGAGACAAAGGAAAGGAAGCATAGTGATGTGAATACAAAGAAGATCAGATACAGAAATGACCTAGTGGTAGTAAGATGGCAGTTTGTGGCATTGTGTTTCCTTCTGTATAACTGACCAAATTCAGAAACTTTAGAAAACTTTCAAAGTTACTCAAGGCAAACTGTCAATGTCAATACTAGCTAACACAGAAACCAGGGATTGAAGACTGTGGCTTCAATGAACTATTATGACGTCCATGGATGACAATATGCAAATGTCTGATCAATTAAGCCAGCTAATCACAGGGTAAGTTCAATAACAAAACAATAATGGTGCAAAAACAATTATCACAATACAGAAAACACTCTTGGTTCCACAGATTATCACATTTTCTTCACAAATTACAGCCAGGGCCATTAGTCGGGGTAATTGTCTCAATTCAAGGACTCTGCAAGTACTTACCCAAGACGCAGGTACTTTACACATCATTGTCTAATGAGTCAAGAGGTTTTCCATCATAAATGTCCAATCAGTCGCGATTGTATCGAGATATCCATGAGCCATTCAAAGAGTGAAATATTGTCAAGAATCAAAAATAAGCATGTTGAGCTGGGTGGAGAAATATGGAGTTGAATGTCTGATGATGTGTGATCTCTTTACTCCACCCTCTATTAACTTTTTTCTCAGTCTATAACTGAGTGTGTCAACGAATGTCATGGTTTTGGTATCAGTAGATGCACTGCCAGTGTTAAAACAGTCACAGACAGAATTCGGTCACCCTTATTTTATACAACAAGTGTATATGTATACAGAAAACAATTTATGCAAAGAGGGTGACAGGAATACCAGAATGGTTAGAATAGCAGAAATTTGTATTCTCTGAGATGTGATATCACAGAATACTATAGGGGACTATAGGCACATAGAAATTCATAAATATGTCAGTGTTGTAAAATTGTCATTTTCTTGAGCCATTCACAGATGAATCTAGAAAAGAAGCTATTTCGTAAATCATATTCCAAAAATGGTGTTGCATGTCATGGATTTCAAAGGTCTTGAATATTTCTTTCATTACAGAACAGGCCCTGTAAAAGTATGCTGACTCAACAGTTAGGCTGATCATTTAACAAAAGTGTATGACACTGTATATTAATTAGTTGGTCAGTAACAACCAATATCTTCATATATTTGACAGCCATTTGTAACGACATTGTCTGTTTTCTATTTCTTTGAAAGTTGAAATTGTGACAAAGCAATATCTGCAGCATAAAATCAAAGGCTATAAAGATATATCTTTGTGCAATCTATGTATAACTGTAGCACAAATTTTTGTCATAGTATTTCTTGTCTACTCCCTCCTCCCTATAACATACAGAAAATGCCAATATTTTTCATAATTAGTGTTTCTCCACCCTAAAAGTGAATTGCTATGATGTAACACTATGAAAAAAGGTCCAATAATCAATATCACCCAAGGTAAATAAATGACAGTCTATGTCTAAGGAGTAAATAGAAAGTTACAATAACAATAAGATCATCTTAAACCACTGCTCAGTGATTGTATATTAAACATGATTTTCTGATTGTTTGTTTTTTGGATGCATTACCATCAGAATCAGGCCATCGATTTCTAACATGATGGACTATATGTTCATTTTGATGTTGCATATATTTTCATATTACACTTTTGTACCTTGTCAATCTGTCATTGGGATGCTTAACAGCGTCCCCAGGTGCTCAAAGCTGATTCTGTGATATTGTGTTGTGATGACATTGGAAACCATGGTTACCGCAGTGGAAGAGACGGATTAGCTACTAAATTATAGTGATTGTGTATACAGTTCTAATAACTGCAACGCCAAGTTTGTTTAATTTTTGTTTCTGTTTGGTCAAGACTACACTCAGAAGTGTCCAAAAAATGCAATAATAAAAAGTCAATCTGCGTAGATGAGCTTTGAGAGATTAAATCTGCCGGAAGATATTTGATCAATAATGCTGCACACAGCTGTTGACTGTGAGATCAGCAATGGCAAAACAACCGCCATGTAAAAAGGTCAAAACACCATACAGATACACAGATCACCAAATGTATCGCTAGAAAACCATTTCATAACTCAAATCTGGTCAGTATATTTTGAAGAAAGTAAAGATGCTGCCTCCTTTGACACGGAATAGCCAAGAAAACGAGAGGTTTATTTTATATTTACGGTTAATTTATATCGAGGTAAACTTTATTGGTTAACAGACTACAACTTTTAAATCAATACAAACATGTGGATGGGTGTTGGCCAGTTTAAAACAACCCTCCCCTGAGCTGATATAAATTCCTTTATGATAATAATCATACACAATACCAAATAATAGCAAACAAGAGTCCATTTTCAAGATTAAATTTCACCGTGGTGTTTTCATTATGATAGCATATATGACCGGTACTTGCCTCTGGCAGGCAGCCCCTACAGTGTGTTAGATCTTTTCCCGCTTATCTGTTTGTTTTTCATTACAAATGAAATCACTGCGTTCACTGTTCATATTGGCTCTGCTGGTCACATCTGATGCTTCAAACACGATATCAAATTGCAAAAATTAACACTTTTAAAGCCATGTCAGTCATTTTGCCAGCCAAAAAGCTAATCCTGTGAAAAATATCAAACAAAAGTGTCATATTCCTGTTTTTCCCAACGCTTTCCAAATATTTTCCTTTCTGATAAAATTTATACAAAAGATTGACTTCTGGTATTCCATTCTAACTTTAATGTTTTTTCTGACATACTACTGAATGTGACTACTGGAAACAAACAGAAAAGCAGTGACGAAAAACTTATACGCAATGAACTGAACATATTGAAACAGTCAGAGACTTGTTGTACGTTATGAGCTCTAACATTTATAGTTTTTTTTTCTGTAAAATTTTCTTATCAAGAGACAATGAGAAAAAAAGTTGAAAATTTAACAACCTTACCTACACAAATGAAACAAAGAAGTGGCTACGACAACACTCCAGGTCCAATTATCTGGATTTCAACTGGTAATACAAAGTGACAACTCTCATTTAATAGTTTCCTTCCAAGTTTTGTCGGAAGGGACTACTATATAACCTGGTGAGAATTTGCTACAAACCGACCATTAAAATCTATATGATGAACAATGGTATTTTCAACGTCAAAATTCACAAATGCAAGAAGTTACAGGAGAGGTACACAGGTTGAGTCTACAGGTTGAGTGCACAGGTTGAGTGTACAGGTTGAGTGTACAGGTTGAGTCTACAGGTTGAGTGCACAGGTTGAGTGTACAGGTTGAGAAAGTAAAAGAATCACTTGTTTGTCCTTCAAAAACTTGGGAGGTACGGTATGTCTACTGTACACTATGAAAGTCTCACAAAGCGAACCACAAGTTCCAACATCCTCTTGCGTCGTTTAAAGTCAACTTATTCCTAATGAGGGTATGAACCTTAGATTAACAAATGTCAGTCACATGCGATTCTCAAGTCCTTTGAGCTTAACTTTTTTTGTCAAAGTGGTACAATGTACATTTTATCCAAATAAAATCTACAGTGGATTATCAGAGGGGCTGTCAATCACATGACTATGATGTCGCTGTCCCATTATGGGGGTTGTAACCTGCGTTTTACTCGGCATAATTAGAATTTCCCCTCACAAAGAGCAGCTAAGATTTGCAAACATTTGTGAGAGGGTGTCTCTTTTGTGTGGAGATCTCCCCCTTGATTAGCAGGATACGCATCCTGGATGTGGCTGGCGCTGCCATTCCTTGAACTTTGACCCCCGGAGAGCGCGGGGGACCAGTAATTGGCACCAGAGTAGGCATTAGGTCTGTGAAATGTGAAAGTTGTACAAGATAACCTGCTGATACTTCAGAACTTTAGGTCCCCAGTGTAAATTAACCCTGTCAATGATGATGTCATATCTTATCAAACTTGTCACATGTCATTTTCTTTTTCACTTTTCTGAAAACAGCTGTGATGTAGGCTACATGTCAATGTACAGAACAACTACATCCATCATCTATCGTAGCATCTCATCATCGTCGTGCCTTCTTTCAGCATTTACTGTGAACTTTCTGTCTGAAGTTTTGACCATTCTTGTACACTAGTATGATTCTTACATTATTACATTACTGATGCCACAACGCTTCCTGTTGGTTTGAGATTTTCAAATTACACTATTCTCCATTTGCTGGACTTTGTGATGTATTTTTCAGCTTTTTCATAGTTTTCAGAAATGCAATTTGACATTCTAATTCCAAATTCATGTTGAAATGCCTAGACATCAACTTGTCAACATGGCCTATGAATTAAAAGTCAATTCTTACAGTTGACCACTGAGGGGTTTTTTGTAAACCAACACAGTGACGATGCATTTTGTACACAATGCATTGTGGCTTAATACTTTGCATTTCAAAACACTTTAGAGAACAACAATAAGAACATCAAGATAATAAAATATTATGAAAATAAACTGTACAGTTATTGTTTATTGAAAATAGTGGCTTCTGTCACTGACTTCACTATAACCTGTCAAAGGTGCTGACATTTCCTAAACACTGCATGTTTAACTTATCTTTCTGATGCAAAAATATGCACTGCAGTAACAAACATACTTTTGCATGTATTTTGATAAAAAATGGAGATTATTTTAATATACGAGTTTGCAGTACAGTGTTACTTTCAAATACAAAATACCTAAAGTCAGCATTCTTAAAGGACCAGTTATTGTTACTTGTGATGATTTTTCCTGAATTTTATTTTTTATGTCAACTACTTTCTTCAACTCCGCAAAGCATGTTATGACACCAATTTACATGTAGTTTGTCAACTTAGGGGCAACGTCAAAAGATCGATGTTTGAAAAAAAACTTAATTGCTTAAGTTTGGGGGTGGGGGTTTTTTGGCCAAATTAATTTCTGTGCAGTCAAAAACGATTTAACGTCTTTTTGACAAATTTTACGATTTCAAGGCTGCTTTTTCGTATGCTAAAACCAATCCATTTTTGTTACTTTATAATGGTTTTCAATTTTTATTTAATTCAATGGTACATTGGTACGTCGTTTGAAAGAATTAGTACAGGGTATGAGTCCGCAATGTTTTTCAATTTTAGGTCAGTTAAGTTAGAAGGGGGGTGGGGGGGTCTGAGGCAAAACTTAAGCAATTAAGTTAGATTTATTATATTGAACTTTTGATGTTGCCCCTTAGAGTCTATATTTGTCAAATATTCTGTTATCACTGTACCAATAGGCTGTCAAGATGTAATGTCAAACTAAGGAATGATCAAGCAGACTTCTGACAGCATCAAAAGGATATCTTTCTGAAGAAGTTCGAAATAAGTATTCAGTGAGTTATTCAACCATGAGTGCCTCTACCAGATGTTTTAAACGATGTCAAGCCAATGTCAAGGTTGGGTATTCATGGAGGAAATGGGTTGGGGAGAACCGGAACACAAGGTGGATAAGCTTATACATGTATGAACCTTATGTGAAAATACATATGAAAAAGAAAACCTTGAACCGTGAAAAAATCATTGACATAGGCAAAAATGTTCATGAATTGGGCTAAGGAAGATTTGAGATCAGACAGAGAGAGACATCTTTTTCTCACACAAAACTGAAATGGTTTTATTTCTACAAAGTATGTTTCCTACAAATTTGAAGTTCCTGTCCACACGTACAGTTCATTATACATGTAGGTACAGGTAAAGTGTCAATGTGCTACTGACAATAAACATCCTTTGGGCATGATGGGTGTAACACACCAAGGACTGAGTGGCCCTGGAGTTTTGATTGTTTCCACTTGGGACACCAAATTACTAAGTGAGAGTCTGAGGGACTTGACCTTGAGGGGAAACCAATTTGGCACAGCATGGGTACATCCACATGTTCTGCCCATCCAATCAACTCCTTGTGATTACACACAGTGGGACTTTTTTCTTTGAAATATACAAACAGCATGCTGTTAAGGCTGCGCTGCCATTGGTTGATGTAGCTTGGTGATTCAAAGATAATTTAAACTGATAAATACCAAGGAGAAACTATTGTATCAAGAAGCTGTGTAAATTTTCATGGCAGGTCAGCTGAGTGATTTTAATATCTTATTTTCAACATAACAATGTGAATTGCAGCATATAGTATTGCAGAGAGGATTCTGGATCAATGTGAAGATTGCTTAGTCTAGCAGCTATAATTAGTCCTGACATTCAAATGTAAGAGATTTTATCATTACAAACTTGGCAAACTATAGGTCCATTGTCAGTCCCTTGTGATCTAGGTGAAGGCCCTGTGTAAGCATTAGAAATAGCATTTACTTCTAATGCAAGTTACAGGGGCCTTCGCCATGTATCATACAACAAGCAACTGTGGGTTGGTGTGAAAAACATACAGTTGTCAGATTTCATCTCTCCTTCCTAGTAAAAAGCGATGCATCTGTAATATTTACTTTGTGGTTTTTTCACCAAAATGTCTTTTTAAACGGTCATGTACTTCCAACTAAACCACAAAATGGGGAACTTCCTTAGTTCATGTTATCTCTGTATGTGTGGGGTCTGTTTGTATATGCACAGACATTTCAACTATTGCTGACTCTGTCTGCCAGGGTCCTGCAGAGAATCTGCTCAGTCAGAAGTCAAGCTAATTGCATATTGGAATTTTCAACGACTGTAAACATTGAACACATATGCAAACTTGTTACCATGACAACAAAAATCTAGAAAAGTTTTATGTCATCAATCTCCACTGGTATCATGTAGAAATCACAACAAAAAGAAACACCACTTCCTCATGAATTTCAAATGCCTCCTGGACTCACATGGCAAGTGGAATAAACTAGGCTTAGATTTCACATGTTTATACAACACACAGAGATTTCTACAAAGTTTCAATTCCACAGTAATCTAAAATATACAGTCATTAACACCCATGTATCAAAAATCAATGGGAGACTAGATTTACTTTTCAAGGCTATTTTACTGTTTGAAACTTGAATGGAGAATCTGAAAAATCAGCGGTACATTTATTGACATTGAGTGGTCAGGTTTACATGAACAAGAACAAAGGCACAGTAGGTCCTCAATTTGTGTCTTGGACTCCAACTCATCCCCTGACTGGCTGCAATTACCCTTGATAAAAAAAATTATTCATACAAAGAAATGGACTGGTGTAATCAGACTTGTGATGCGATCACAGTGTGACTGCTTTGCTGTAAATTATCTTGCTCTTTTACTGAGACCTGATGCCAATTAATTGTGCTTACAATATCACTTGGTATTGATACTTCATTTGTATGCTCACAACATTGACTGAGAAAACACGGGCAAGCTCCCGGAGGCAGCCATCTGACACAAGCCGTGTAATTACAATCAGTGTCAGATAACAGTCTCCAATGCTGCTATTCAGTATGTGTGTGTCTCTCTCTCCCACTCTCTGTAAAGCAATGATGACATTATCTCTCTGTAATGGAGAGATGCAAAAATCAGCTGGCTGATGAGCTTTGATGGTAAAAGACATGCCAGAATGATCTACAAAGACAAGATACTCATATGAGTGGCAAGTCACCTTTGGTGCACGATGATGAACAAAAGTTAACACATTATCAAATTGTTTGTTTTGTAGCTTACATGACACAGTTAGTCATCTATGAATTAGATTCATTATAGGTTTTGAAATTGTTTATTTAACATGAACAAACAGAAAAGAAGGGCGTGTCTTTAAAAACACTAAAACATGTTTTACTTTTCTGGTTTTCATACGCAGGAAGCTTCGTTGACACTTTGAACGTTTCTGGTAGTGTTCAGACATGAAACGTGAGGGAAGACTTTCACCCTTCCTCCAGCAAAGGAAGCTGATGAGAATCAGAGGGGGGAACACTGAGTGCCATCGACAAAATAGTTCATTTGTCACCTTTGCCACAGGAATCCCGCAAAGACACTTTGAATGGCACCCCACTGTGTCACTCGCTACCATTAACATCACTGTCAGCCATTGATGGGATGTCTTGCCGGGGAAAAAAACCTGGTAAAATTACTCCGGGGTTTTATTGACCACAACTATGTCCTGCTACAGAGCAAAGAAGAAAGAGTTCAATTGCTGGTGACCGGTTCAATGACTGGATTTTGTGTGCTTGAAAAAAAAAATCAATGCAAATACATTTACGAGGTGTGACAACTGACAGGACCACACTCCGACTCCAACGCATTCAACCATTGACATAAACCTGGCTCATTCTCAAACCAATACCTACATACCAAAACAACAAAAAAGGCACACTCCAGGATCTCTAGAGCATTTTTGGAAGTTTTTTCCTCTGCATATTCCTGCATTCTAGTTCTGTTTATCAAGTACAGTTTCTTGTTCTAACGCCAACACCTCCACTGCTTAACTTGTCCTCACACCCTGCATGCATGTAATATGCAGTGTTTGTGTTGACAACTTAACTGAAGTCCAGACTAGAATTTACACATCAACAATCATACAGTACAAATTAATGCATTGGTTTACAAAGCCAATAACTTTATATTTCAAAGATGAATAAGAATTTGATCTTGCTTTATAAAAATGAAAATTGTATCAAAAGTTCTAGTTACTGTCACTCAGAAGTTGAAATGCCAGTCCATTGACACATACTGCAGCCAGGCAGACAATGAAATTATCTAGGCTGATTTATAGCTTAAAGAATCATCAATTCATTAGCAGAGAGCTGCAACACTATAGCGCTAATTAGCAGAGATAGCACAAAAACCAAGTATAGCTAGAGGGGGAGGAGTTCAAAGGTTTGTAGATTACCTTAATTCATGTGTGTAACCTTGTACTCACACAAAGGAAGTTACGCAAGTTCAACTAATCACATTGTGGCTTGGATAAACCTAATTCAACTAATGAGCTGTGTAGACAAAACCCACTTTCATCAGAGTTGAATTGACCAGGGATGACCAGCAACGGTGATCTACATTGGCAGGTATAAACAGACTCTCATCCTTTTAAAACACTTGTTCAGAGAGACTGTCATCAGCATAGCTAGACTACTTAACTGTGTAACTTTTGCAATTGAAAGATTAAGTCAGATAGACATTTGCTTTAAATGTCATCACAGATGGTGATGCAAGCAAATTCTAATATGACTTATTTTGCTCAGCCAGATTTGTTCAACACCCATTGAGAATTAACCATCATATTAATAATTGGTGATACGTCATGTGATGACAATATGATCTCTGTCAGCCAATCAGAAGTCAATTCTCTCAAGCGCACAATTGGTATCATATGGCCATCAAATGATGTCATCATCGACCAATCATAATGAACCTTGAAAACTATTTACAGAATAAGGGACAGAATCAATCATCAGACGTAAATGGTGAAAATAAGATTATTTCAGATTCAGCCTGTTCATAGGCAAATCCTGCTGCAACTTTTCCCATTCCTATTAAGGTTTGCAGTCATTACATATAGTCTGGAGGCTGCCTCCAATGCTGATTACCCGGCTACATTTGCCTGAACACCATTGGCTTACCTGCTGGTTCCACAGGCCCTGACATCTGCATAGCTGCATTCAGAAAGTGGCAAGCGTTGGTCACAGATAGGGAATCAACTACAAACTCCTCACACATCTGCTGAAGATGATTTATGCCAAGAAACTGAGAAATGCCCAGTACGTCAAAAACCATGGATTTTTTAAGTTCAATCTGCAGATGGAAAGAAAAAGGAAAGAATATTATATATCAATTAAAACAAATTTCCATAAAAAGGTTTTGAACAATAGCAGTCTGCAAAAAAAGTTCTAAAAAAGTGTACATCAAATGTGTAGGAGGAGACATATCACCATAACAGGTTCAAAGCTAATGCTATGACAATGACTTATGAACCTTGTCAGAGTTTCCACAAATTTAGATAAACCCAACACCAGTCTAACCAAATCCAGTATCTTCAACAGAATAAACAGAGGGGAAGTTTGTGATTTACATGAAGTTTACATTTAACTCATCATGTCACCATAGTATTAAATCATCATTGCATTGTTTGGCACACAGTGAAACATGACCAATCACATCCACAAACGATAATGATAAAGAGCAATGGTAAAAAAAAATATTTGAAATAAGACGCAAAATCTAGTACTAGCATCTGGCAATCAAGTGCTTGTTCATTCGGTATGAATGTTTATTTTACTGAATCAACACTGACCATCATATGAAGATGACCTTTCTGTAGAGGACCTGTGTGGTGTTACTTTTAGAGTAGGTAGGGTGTCCAATGGTGACTTTAGGAAAGGGTACCCCAGTCATGATAAAATTCAACATAATAAATTTCTTGAAAATTATGATACATGTATATAGTGCATTTAATTTGTGAGACAAATGTAATGCAGTTGTAAAATTAGTGAAATTTAAAATATCTCTTGCTTTCAGTTTATGAGATTTTTTGACAGAAGTCATTTGAAGTCAGATTTGTTGACATTTCAGACTGGTTTTCTACAAAATTTGAAGGCCACTGACCACATAAGAGATATGGTCGTTCTGTAGGCATTTGACATGCAAAAATACAGGGTAGCCACACGGTGACCACTATAAAGAGGTGACCATTCTGAAGGTGACCACTTGAAAAGTTTGAATGTACATTTTTGTCTTCAAATGCACATTAGAGTTTAAAAAATACTAACATATAAGCACTAGAGCAGAGAATTTCAATTTTTCTAAACATGCGAGATGAAATCTGTCGTAAATTTTGGAACATTTCTTTCTACAGAGGTTGCATAAGTTGCTTCACTAACAAGTCGGTAATTTGCGTTCCACCAGGCTTTGACGCTATTCATGGGGTAAGTTTTGCAAATGTTGGTAAGAGTTCCAATTAAATGTAATCCCCGTGTGAAGGGTAATGGTATTTTAATTACAGTAACAGAGTACATAACAGTAAGTGTTACTGTACATCAAGGGGTTTGTGAAATGCCTTCTGTCATTAGAGGTCAAGTAGCTGTAACTTTTGAAATTTGGGTTTTTTTATGTCAATCGTATGTTTTTGTTCTACCCCTACATCACATTAAAGCACCTAATATTTAGTTTGCCAACACATCATTCATAGTTAAGAATGCACTGTTATACTGTTTATATTTGAATTCAAGTCTAAACCAGAATCTGCTTGTCAACAATAACAATGCAGTCTACACATGTACAGGCTGAGTTGACAAGCTGAATACTGTGTATCTAAACATGTTTTGGGGAGTAGAACAAGAAAATGTATTTAACATTAAAAAGAAAAATAGTGAACTAATAATTGACAGTTACAACCACCCTGTTAAGATTCTAAGATTCACTGTTGCCTTGAAGATAGGAAAGAACTCAGCTTGTCATCGTAACGATGAAACTGAAGCTTCATTAAAAGATAATTTCAAACATAATCAACATTTCAGGATTCAGTCACTGTTGGGTTATGCTAACAATGTAACATCCAGACACTGGTTACTTGTAAACATTGAAATCTTTTCAATTTTACCCTATCTGTACCCACTAGCTTGTCAAAATATCCCAATCAAAATCACAGGAAAGGCCACACTGGGTAGTAACCACCAATGCACCATACACCAGATCACATTGAAGAAGGCCGATATTTCAACAGTGTAGTATAACACAAAGGTGTTAAGGTAAAGGGCGACGAATTCGGACGCGCCACAACGCTTTAGAACGTTTCTACGCAGATTTAACTCCAGCCTGCCGCAAATGGGTTATTTTGTAGCGCATGTATTTAACATCACCTGTCATTGTTGAAATTGCGCTTTTACCTAATTTTTTGACCCAGTCTCTTAGAAATACATGTGACCTTTAACCTTGTCATATTTTGACCCCCTAGGAAGCTGGTTTTTATTCAATATGAGCGCAAAATTAACATTTCTCTCCCATTTACATGGCGCATATTACCCATTCACCTGGAGATATTGTAAAAAGTAGCGTGGTGACACCCTTTTATTAAAAGTGTAAACTAAATGGTATTATGTCAGGATTTTATTCGCCAAGTTTGGTCGAAATGACACCATTCAAAGCGATAGGAAGAAAGTTCGAAAATTATGTAGTGATATAATTTCGATATCGTCATTTTGTAATCGATACTTATGTTAAAATTTCTTTACAAACATCATGAAAACAATACATTCGATAGATATGGATCTTAATCCTTGGTATTTATTAAAATTAACTCATTTGCTAAGCGTTTTATAATTGCTTTCTTTAGTTTAAGTGAATTATGTCATTTTTATTTATTTCTAACGACGCCATTTTAACGTCAGTTTCCATGGAAACGAGCGTGGTGACCCCCATTTTTTATTTCATTTTTGCACTTGCACAACTTCAAAGAATATTTGTGCAAAGTTTCAAGAAAATGACACCACAACCTAATTTTGACGTAATTCGTAGTGCTTCACCTTAAGTTGTACAAGATATTTATTGGAGCTCAACCTTCAAGCAAAGACATGTCATTTAGATACCAGGTGATCCTAATGGAGGAATTTTTTGTTTTCAGAGAAAGCAAAATTCTTGAAAAAAAACCTGAATTCTTTTAACTGCATATGTCCTTAAACATTCTCTGCAAATATTATATAGTTTACAGAGGAAGGTTGTGGCTGATTGTAGGATACCAGGGACATACTGACTCAAGGCTGACTTTTCCATTTGTATTCTGATATCCAGAGCATGATCATGATGAGTATTGTTCTCTTAGAATGATTGTCATAGTTGTATCTACCACCATAACATGGTGCTAAATAGCACATATTAATAATTTAAAAGGAAAACAATTGTTTTATCAAAGAACAACAGTATATCATAGTCTATGCATAATAACCTGGATGTGTATTGCTAGAATCTTAACACTATTTATCTATGACTTTATTGCAATCTACTCCAGTCTATCCTCAACTTGAGTATTCTCATTTGATTCTTTGATTCAGTATTCTGTAATGCTATTGGTCATTTCCATTTTGTTTTATTGACTTTTCTCCTGCTTTGGTGGTTTGGTTTGTTTTTCTTGGTCAGTATTTGTAAAATCACAACAACATAATACCTCTCCAATCATTTAGTGTGTGGATCACCTTTTGTCATGTAAACTTGATCTGTTTATATTTATTTATTTATTTATATCTCTATTTATTTGTTTGTTTGTTTGTTTGTTTGTTTGTTTGTTTGTTCATTAAATACAATCATTTACTTCAATATAATTTTGAGGTAATGGAGTAGTAATCTGTCCAAATAAATTTGAAATTCATGATTCCAAGCACTGTACTTATTACGAGTCATTTGAAATGTATATCTATTTAACAGTATATTTATATGATGTAACAAAAATAAACGGAAATTTTCAACTGAACTACTCTCGGGTCTGCAGAAGCGGAAACATACATGTATGGATAAGTCCCGGACCAGCAAGAGTAGTATCTGTGATACCCAGTATTCTGTACAGCCATGTATTACTGGGCTAATCCTGTGTAGGCTACATCTGATGCTAAAACTAATATGACTACCGGTACACTAAACAGTACATGATTCACACAACTGCTCTAGCAGCTGTTAAGCCATGACTCAACAATCACAACCTTTTACTTAAAAAGAGAGACACAGAAAAAATACACTTTAAATCACTAGCTCTGATTTAGCTGTGAATTTGACTTCCTCAAAGTTCCTGTCCTTCAAGGTTTTCCTGTCGTTCAAATGATGTTCATTTCCCCATGCAGGGTTTGGAAAAAAAATTAAAAATTAAGTTCAGGTGCAGGTTCTTGTTGAATTAATCATCAGAGAGCGTGGTCATTATCAATAAATGTACATGTTAGAACAGTACACACTAATATACGCTAATTGCTACACCTGGGATACACTAGTTCATCAAGGCATCTTTCTTTCAATTTTTTTCAGTCAATCATATAAATTTCACAATACTCGGCTTTTATGCCAGTATCTTTACACTATTTATTTAAGACTTTATTCCAACACTTGTGATTAAATTTGGTTGATACAATGCATTATCTTCCTGCAGATCTACTGTCATTTTTTGTCTGTCAAATTACTGTTTGTACAGACACATAGGCAAACAGGGTTTCAATTATGACGTTTAAAAGGACCAGGAGCACCATCTGTCTGGGTTAAATCCAGCACAATATCAATTAGTCGTATAAAAAATTCATTTCTGCTTTTTTGTGAGTGGGCCCATTTGTGGTCCATTTGGGGTGCCAATCAAGGAGACTGGCAGCCTTTCCCCTATTGTCTTCTCTCATTTGCATAAATGATTGGCAGTCATTGTGGCCCTCGCGTTGTCATTTTCCATGTGGAAGATTGATCGTAATCTACCATTGTTCGCTGGCACACTTTGCTTCTTGTTAACTGAGCTCTTGACGTGTGCACTGCTCAGAGGCCGATCGACTCCTGGACCAGTGACGCCCGTGTCAAGTGACAGATTTCTGTAACACGACCTGTTCTCCATTTATTGGGAAAAATTCTCCCAATATTGTCAGAGGTGTCTGTCACAGATTGCCTTTCAAGGCAATCATGCTAAATGGCCTCTCAAAAAAACTACCCATATTACATAAAATGCAAACTGTAAATGGCACGACATGCTCATGAAACTCAAAACCAAACACACTAGGACTTCATTTCTGCTAAAGATCACTTTTTTTCTGAGATCGTCTTTCACCGCTGTCACTTAAACTAGAGCGCTGTGTTTTGCACTGCTCTGATACCACAAAATAAGAAACATCATTAACACCACACAGATGATTATTTTAACAGTGACAGTTTAAAATCTCAATTCTACACGACAATCTGTTGAAATCTGACCTTGAGCGGTTCATTTTCACTATTTACATTGGTAGCAGATCAACACCTTATTGGCATTGACAAATACCAGTTTTTCATCGATACACTGCTGCGATGGATTACAGTTTTCTGTGATGTATGTCAAATAGTGTAAAGTGAGGAAAGTGCAGCTTTCATGCTTTGCATTTCAGATAAAGTGTACATGCAATTACACAGAGTTTTAACCTATTTTTACTTTCACACCTATCACATCAATATCACCAAGTCTCTTATTCAGTAATATACCACACCTGTCTTCAATCAAATTCAACAACTCTCTTTCTATACTTACTCACTTGCCCTCTTTCTTCTCTTTGACTATGCACAGTCTCTCTCTCTCTCTCTCTCTCTCTCTCTCTCTCTCTCTCTCTCTCAATGTTCAATTACTGAATTTGGAGTTCTGGTTGGTATGGATTTGCCTCTCAAAATTTAATATTGACGAATAAACAGGAAAAAGTTTTCTCTTCATAGTTTTGGTTTGACACCACCAAAGGCGTACACGTGTACATAATTTGTATGTCTAGGCACTCCATAAGCAAAATTGGAGTGAACTCTACTACAAAGTAACAAAGTTTTAACCCATATAAATTTCTGAATTTCTCTTTCATTAGTCATGAACATTTCTCATCACCAATGCAATGATTGACTCAAATGCATCGATCTGCGGTGATTTTTTGGACTGAATTTCACTCATTTGGACAAAAATGACTTTGCAAATAAGTATTTTTGTTACAACTGACAAAACATGTACAGCTTTGATGAGTGTATCAGAACATTGAACAGGTTGAAGTTTTGTTCTGTGCTTAGTGGACAGTCTGTTTGCAATCTTGTGAGGCAGTGCACAACGCACAGTAAGTGAGACTACCCACAATTCCCCTTGATTTGTGCACTCTGACATCGTTTGCTAAAGGCTTCTTCAATTTTATCAGTTTCTTAACAATTTGAAACTTAGAATTCAATTTCAGGATTATCTGTTAAAATTATGTTCCAAAATCATTGATTCTGTTTAAAATTCAGGAGTAAATTGAATAAGAATTCGATGTTTGAAGGTGCTAAAAATTGTACACCTTTAAGGTAAAGTTATCAGCAACTGAGAAGGTCTCATCATACCACCTGTCAGACATGCAAATTTCCTTTGACATGAACACTCAAAAAAATCAATACCCTTTCTTTTGCCAACAGAGATGCAACTTATTCCCTTAGTTTCCTTGAAAATATTATGTCGACAAAATTATTTAAATTGCTATCTCCTCCGCGGAAAAGGGGTTGATCTTCTCATTATTCACAGTGAGAAATCAGAAAATTATGATGATCAGAACTATGTTGCCAGAATTTTGAAATATGGACCGAGTTGTTCGTGTACAGAAGAAATTTGCTTCAGTTCAGTGAGTGATCTCCGTGTGTACGGATCATGGAGAATTGTGGGTAGCCTCACTTACTGTGCAACGGGCATGCTCAAAATGCTGTAATTTTGACTTTTTCTTCTAAAATTGGACTAAAAGGTGTAAAATAATAAGGTTATTCACAAAATACTGTATGGGATTTATGTCCTCCTACATCATACACTTCAGGATTGTCCTCGAGATTGCCTGTCTTGGAAAATACCTCGACTGGATGACGTCTTGGACATAAATTCCATTGTTTTGAGAATAACCTTATATTATTTCATTTGATTCATGGCAGAGGTGTTTGTGAAATAAATGTTCAACGTTACAATCCATATAGCTATATAAGCATGCCTTCCTCTTGTTTTGAAATCAGCACATTATTTCCTTAACCGTAGCACTTCAAAACTTTTAGTCATACAGAAAAGAGGCTATCAAGTTGAACTGATTTCACTGGTATTTTGTTTCAACTTTTGCGCTTTTTAAAAGTTCAAAGGGTGATAAAGAGGATTACAAGCAATAACATTCCTAGATAACAACACAGTAAAAGACAACTTTTTGTCAGAAATGGACATTCAGCCTGCAGGTTGTAAATCAACAATACACATGAACTGACAAGTGGAAAAAAGTGTTGTTTTGTCTTTAAACACACCTGCAAAAACCAGGTTGGGAATTCTCTGAAGCATGAAACCAATGATGGAAAAAAGATTTGTTTCTTAGAAGGGCAAACCAATTAGAGAAAAGTCATTATCTGCAGATTATGGGAAGTCTAAAGTATCCGAGCATCGGATTTTATGCCGGATAAACCTAAGACAATGCTATGACTTCAGACACTTGCACCAAGACAAAGGCAAGGAAACAATACCTCCTTTGCTTAAACAACAGACACCGTAAATCTTAAACCGATTTCCATACCTGATTAGTGAATTCCATTTACCAATACTTAGGGAGTATTAAGGATCAGCATGGGATCTTGTATTTGTACATTTTGTGCTGATGGAAATGTTATAACTGCAATGTTTGAAGAAAAATCATATTTACACAATTTTAAGATGAAGGGGAAATAGTGCAAAAGCTCTATCATTGTGAAATGATAATACTTCAAATGGCTCCAAGAAATGATGCATTTTAAGAAAGTGTTAAATGTTTGTCTAAGAATATTCTCCATACTTTAAATTTTAATATTCATGGCCAAGACTTGACTGAAATAGACAACCCAGGTTCCATTCTTTAAGCAAAGTTTAACTGGTTCCATATTATTGATCTTTACACACTCCACTGAACCAGAGTAAGATGAAGTGAAAGTTTTTGTTAAAATATTCATCATATGGCAAGGGACAAACAAAAAAAACAAGAAAAATATTGAACAGGTAACATTAATCTGGTCAACAAAGCATGTTATTTTGTATTTTTGGAAAATTATGAGACATAATATGATTTGAAGAGGAAATAAAACTGTAGCCTATATCAGTATGTCATGCAACAAAAAATCCTGCAAATGTTGCAGAATGTTTGACTTCAAACACAAAGCTGTCCTACCTCCAACTATATTAGAGTTTACCAACTTCAAGGAATATCCAGAAAGGTGAAGGAAAAACTATTCTGTTCTGTGGGTAAGCATACATGTAGTTTCCTTTCAAACTTGGGTAAGCAGGTCAGTAATTTCTTCTATCAATTTTTTTTTCTTTCTTTCAGAGTTCTTTTGCTTATATTGCCATTTGTACTGTATTATTTTTCTCATACTAACAACTGTAGTAACATGTACAAGAGAGATTTTAACATTTCGTTTTTTTATGTGTTTTGTTTTCTTATAAAGAACATGTAGCATAAATGAGGTTTATGTATTCATGTGTGTCTGACAGATTAATACACTAGATAGTCAACAAGTCCATGTTTTATATTGACATTGATTGGTTGTCTCACAATAGCTTCCTTGCCATCACTTCTACAGTATTGCATGTATAATGATTTGGGGAAATAGAAGAAATTAAACTGAAATTAAACACGTAAATATGAAAAAAATATGAATTTATTTGGACTCTTTCAATTTGGAGTATGTGATTGACAGATGAATTTGTTTGTGATTTCAACAACAAATAATTCAAATATTTTACATATATGAATCAAAAGCGGAGATATAACCAGCATTCTGCCTTTCCATTGTACGTAAGATATCATGTTATTTTTACATAACTTGTTATTTTTAGGCCCCTAACATTCAAACGTGCAATCTGTAGAATTCTCCAAACACAGGGTATTATGTGCAGAATTCCATTTGTGAAAATGATACTGTTTTGTAACCCTCCCACAGTCTATTGACAAAGATGCTATTAATAATTCAATTGAGGTTTATATTGACAGTTGTATTGAATAGTATGTGCCAGTACCATGCTTGTCTCAGCATGAGTTTTATTGTTGATTTCAATACATCCAGTCAGAGACGAACACAGCCAGAGAAAGGCAAACTGCTGCATATTCACCATTCAGTTTTCTTTGTAAGACTTTATATCAAAAGATTCTCTATTCCCATCCTCCTCCCCGACCCAACCCTGCCCCTCTATCTTTCTTTTGTGGCAATCAGAGATTCTACCAATGCTGTTGAGTTGTTGCAGCTCCTGACAAACAAAACAACAACCTTCTGTGCATGTGCGATGTTTCTGTGAAGGCCAACTTCAGAATAAAATGACAAGCATTATTATTGAACACAAGGTGACAAGGGGGAAAAACAGAGCTATGGAATTACATACACCAACATATACACACATACACCAGCACTGAAAAAAATGTATACTTCTATGCTCACAACACACATACTTTGTTTTTATGACCATTTTTTTCACATTTCAAACGTACATTATATTTTGAGACAGAGTGAATAAGTCATGAGTTTTTCTTATCAAGACTATAAAGCATTCAAACATACCAGTTTGACAGGAAATGTTTTCTTAAAGTTAGCTTTTTTAACAAAAGGTACGGTAGGTGTAGTAATCATATGAAATAAGAGTTTTGTTTCTTGTAAGCTTGATGAAGTTGAATTCTCCTCTACAATAATGGAGTATTTAACCTTTTACGATATTCCCACCATGTTTCATGTACAAATGTGTCTGACAGACAAGCAAAGCCCTGGCAGGCTGTGAGGGATCCGTATTAAGTGACATCATTGTACAGGGAGATCTTCCAACAAAGAAAACCACAGATTATGTATGGATAAAATGCATTGCAAAACTTTGTCGACAGCCAAACTACAGAAAAAAGCAGTAATTGGTTTTGCTAAGGAAAGTTAAAGAGAGTTAGTCAAAGTACTCGTCAAAAATACACATTTTTGATTCAAACCAGACCCTAACAATCGCATCGATGTGCTAGACAAGTAGGTTGTAGCAGACACATGTGCCAGACAATGCCCTTCAACAACATCTCTTCAATTCCACTCTATCTTTGACTTGAACTTTTCATCGAGGAATAACAAAAAAAAGCTACAGTGGCAGATGGGAATGGTAAACACTTCATGATCAGTAAAAGTGACTTGTTCATGATAATCACCACGCATGCAAAACACAAATTTGGCACTTCCCGCTGCAATGCAATGAGACTAGACTTCTTTGTCTGGCTGATCAGTGGATGACGCTCAGGCAACCAATACTATGGCTAGATCTGACTGGCAGGGCTGATCCAACAGTCAATCTCCATTACACAACAATAAGCCGTCAGGTTTTTTGCCCAGCTCTGGGAATAGAGCTCTGCCTCGGCAGAGAAAACTCCTCGTCAGCCAGCTCAATCATGGATGTGTCATTAGTAACAAGCTTTTTGACCGTGTCACAGGCATTGTCGCAAGTTACAATAGCGTCTACATGAAGCACCAGCTCAGCAACAAAGGCAACCTTTCAGAGTCGCCAACTTCGGAAAGCCCCGAAGCTGTCAATCAAATCTTATCAGTGCATTATCACACGTCATATCAAAGCTGACGTTTGAAAAACAGGTTCTTCACTAAGCAATGATGATGCACTTTTTCAAAAGACCCACAGAAATGCAATTCCCATCGACCAATTTTATCAGAAAATAAAGGAAATTTTGTTCAGCCTGGCACCTACTTCAATCACTAACTGACGCTGCAGATGAGCAAAAGGTGAAAAAACATGTCTTTTGATTTGTTCTGTTTTGCAAAAGGTGAACAGTAATTCAGACTGCACTTTCTGCTCCACGGCACAAATATTAAAATAGGAAAGTGTGAAAATTGCTGTTAGGAGAGACTGAATGCATTCAATGACTAAAGTACCTGCTTTATGCTTTCAGCTTTTAAAAGGCAGATTGAGATGCAGCATTTTTCATTTCATTGGAGTAAATTCACAACAGACACACACATGAATAACGCATGCAAAAAAAACCTTGATCACTTTAACAACCAAATGGAGAAACAGTCCATAGAGATTGTGTCCTTTAAACTGGTTTAACTCGTATCAAACAAAAAAATAAATATTTATCCTTGAATGATATTAATTTTGGAAGCACTACGCCGTTGCAGCTTCATCTAAAGGAGAATGGATGAAATAAATGCCCTCAGATGGAAAAAAATGTAAGTTACGCCTACAAACATATGACATTTAACTAATTAATGCTGATCTGGGTGGAACATTTTATGTAGCTCACCATAATTGGTCAATATTTGCTGTAACAGCCAATTGGAGAAGATTTAACAGGCAACTGGGCAAATCAGCAGTTGTTAAAGTGGTACCATTCCTTCAAGGTCATTTGCTTTCCATACACATAAACAAATTCATGTTCCAGAGATATCAATTCATGTTGTTTCCAATAGTGTACAAAAAACACATTTTACAAATCCTGTTGTACAACCACTGCCCTCATTGTGGCCAATATTTCCCTAGTATGTTTGTGACAGTTTATGATGTCAATGTCAATCTTTTTTATAGTTCTGTTAAAAGTCTGTTCTCTACCCATTTCTCAAGAAATATCAAAAACTTGAGTTCCACATCAAAAACAATCTGAAGAGTAATTTTGACATTTCATAAATGACCATTCAGATAGGCATTGGAACAATGACATGTCAAATTACATGAAACCTTTGTAAAATACTTGTAGTGTGCAAGATCTTCAAATATTGGACATATATCATACTTACATTTTCAACTAAATGTTTGATGAAATAATTGTTTTCTTTACTAAGGGAAGAGAGGATGAAAGTGGACTATTGTTGCAAAAAAAAAAACGGAAAAAATCCAATGAATACGTGCAAAATGCAAGAATATTATTATAGTTTTGAATAGTTGATGCACGCAAGAGGAGCGGCCAAATTGCTTGGACCAATAACATAACCACCTATCAATATATTTGATATCACCAAGCACTTTACAAAATATAACTGTAACTATTATAATTTCTCATTTATCACAACTCAAATAGCTTTGAATACTTTTACATAGCTTCTCTGTGCTGAGAAATATATCCTCACAACATGATAAACAATATTTTCCAGTATCTTTTGTTAAGACTTTGTTCACTTAAACAACCTGTGCAATGATGTGTGCATAGTAAGTATTCATGTTTACCACATCAGATTAAAATGTGTTGTCAAAAAAATTTTGAACAGTATATTAAAGCTGCCTGATGCAACTTTATTGAAAATTTTAAAGTTACAAATGAGGATCTGACTGTCCACATGTATAGGACATGATTAGTAAAATATGCATTGTATTATTGCTGCATCTTGATAACTACTAAAATGTTTTGGCTGTTACATAAATTGAAAAGAAAGCACAGGAAGCTTCAAAATATACACATAATAAAAACTAATTTAAAAAAAATACTAGGTGCTATGATTTCTTTTTAATTTTGAAATCTGCTTGATCAAGACTTCATAACAAACTGTCATAAACAATGCAATGTATTTACGCAGTAAATCATTTTTACCACAACATAGTTTAGGGTACAGAAAAAGAAAATGTTTGTCTTTTCTTGAACAAACACAATAGAAGTATTTTCATAAGTTTCTACTATGGCTTCTCAATCCAAATGCTTTGAAGGACAGAAAATTCATTCAAGGCTATGACACCTTTACATCAGGATAGGAATGATATACGCAACAAATCAACCATTCAAACTGAGTTAACAGTACAAAGGTCACGCTATAAAATTCCATGGGCAATTGAACATCTGGAATTCTAGGAGTACACACTGTGACAAATACTTCTGTGACTGGAATTTCGTCTGTTTTAGTTGATATCATTAAATGCCCACTTGAACACCAATGTTTGTGTAAACTCTTTTGGGGTTTTTTTTTTGAGAAAGTTGTACTTTCAGATGTAGAGCCTTCTAGAGTCTACATGTATGTTCTGAAGAATGAAATCCGAGTGAAAGCGGTTAGATCTGTGACGAATGAACAGTATGTTTTCAGAGTGATGTGTACGATAGACCAAGGACAGCCACTCTGAACACTTTCATGCAAAACAGTTTTATTTCTGTAAACTATTAAACTACAGTTTCAATAATATTCCTGTTTATGTAAGGCAAAAAAATCAATCAAGCAATGACTATTAATATTCAATCAGTATATGTTCATCAATATGCTACTATGAACACAAATGTGAGATTTTCATATCACAGATGTGTAACTCTGTTTGTAAACTTACATACTATGGAAATGTTTGTGTTGAAAAGGTCTCTCTAGTGTAGAACAATAAACATGCAGAAAATTAAGGAAAGAAAAATGAAGGCAAAATGACTCATAAACTGCTAGAAAGTCATCAATGTACAGGTAAGTATGCAGAAAATACATACTAGCCTCTTCTGACTTATGTACACACACACCTCAATGACGAATTAACAGCTAGAGATATAAAGCAATGTTGCAAGATGCGAAACAGTAAAAATACCCTGCATGGTCTGGCAAAGTAGACCGGTGTGAATGAATAGCAGACCAACACGAGACTTAGCTGCTTGTTGTAGCAAAATAGAGAGGTCTTGTCTGAAAGAGACAGGGAAAATGCATTTAAACATTTTCAGACTGTTCTGTGAGGTTAATAGATGCAGTATGAGGTGTCAATAAAGCCTGGTGCAGTGTCGTAGCTGCCTGACAAATGGAAAATCTCAGTAGGGAGAGAAAACATGATGCAATTACCATGACAATGGTATTCTCAATTTGCTGATAATTGGGTCTTGCTTTTACTTCACGTTCACCTATTCAACAGTGTATTTCTGCTGTCACTTCCACAAATGATGGAGATTTCTCTTTCTCCGCTTAAAACATCATATTATTTCAGCTCACAGCTAGGGCACCTTCATCCTGGCATACATTTCCCGTCTAAAAAATCGCAGCATATCCCCATTAGGATATTTCCCTCCTCTTCAAAGCCAAACCACAATTTTTTTCTTTATTTTATTTCTTTTGCAAGGAGCTGTGGGTTAAGTAGCAAACCATGTTGCGATGGAGACAGCTATGTGGGAGTCTGTAAACTTGGTGCAGTGATCGGTAAAATGGAATCTGACGAGCAAAATGGCCTGTATGATTGGGTATTTGCCGAGATCTGAAATTGAAATCCACTCTGCCAAGACTCAACTGTTATGCCTACTGAATTTGAAGTGGCTGCCTATCAGTAGATGGGCAGTTGGGCAGCCCTCTACAGTTGGTAAAATGACGTTGATATGTTCAGAAAGGCTTATTCCAAACTGCTCACTCACATCATTGTGGTAAGTTTTCACATTAATGAGGAATTTATACAGTGCTGATACCAGAAAAAAGTGCCATCAAAAGTTTTATTTCAATATTGCCTCTCTATTCTTGCAATTAGGCACTTCAGAGTGTGTTGTCACATGCTTAAAAACTCTCACGTTGACAGGTATATATTCACGCATGTACCCGGCATTACTCAAAATTGTCCTTTAATGATGACAGCCATATCTCTTGCAGACCACATGAACAATATTTGGTAAAAAGAATCGGTTATCTTTGAGAATATTGCTGGGGGGAGCATGTCACAGGCAACAAATAAACATGCAAAATACAAACTCTGAATTTGTGAACAATTACAACAAAACAGAAACTGTGACGTGATAAAGTACCAATAAAGCTTTTGTTTCAACAGCAGTTGAAAATTTTCAAAAAAATACTCATTATAACAATTAAGAGGAAACAGTTGAAAAGGAGATAACTTTGTTTTAATCCAACCAGTTAAATGATATCCATTGTAAGAACATCACTTTCCCAGTTTGGAATTATTTGTTGAACATCTGATAAATCAATTTTGATATCGCTTAATACAGCCACTCATGTTGAAAGAGTCTAGCCAAAATTTACACAGCTATTGTTTACAAGTTAGCTGGTTCCATATTCATGCATGACTACACACTTTAAAACACCGCTTACATTCTAATACAGATTACTGTTTGTTCTTTCTTATATGAAATGTCAATTAATTAAGAAATTAATTAATTAATGGTTGAAATTTTCAATGTTTATGAGAATTGACTGAGTTCCCCTGCGAATAAGTTGACATGCCCCCTAGCAGGCTTCTTATTGATAACTGCCGAAATTGTAATTGAAAATTTAATTTGTGCTAGTGGAACATTTCTCTAATGGCACACAATAAATTTGCCGACAAATTCACACTGTTGCATGCTTATTTTCATAAATAGTGTCAAGTACTGAGCAGTCCAACAGCACATTGACAGAAGATGCCAATTCACTGGTTTTTCTCTGCTTTCCATTTCTGACAATTTTACAATCAAAACTTTCTCAATTTCATGAGGAAAAGATCAATGCTGCCATTATTTCCAACTTAATACACACCTGTAAATAGTGTGGTTCAATAATACTGGCTGCAATGATATCTTGTTTTCAAAATCCTGGAAAAACCTGAATAGAGTACTTCCAATAGTAAAATGACAATACCCAAAGAAAGCATGTGATTTACGGAATGTCACTAGCACTGATGTAAGACTAACCCTTCATGGTTTGAGTCTGACTTTGAGATGGAGGTTTGACTTGAGACATCAACATCTAACTCTACCGTTATTTCAATTTTCATAATTGCTGGAAAATGAACCTGTAACCAGCATGTGAATGAAGCATCAGAAAGTTTCCAAAGGCGGAGTCCATCAGATGTGGAATTTGAGGTTTTCTATTTTATCCCATACTGAAATTTGGATGCTGTTCCAAAGATGTGAAAAGGAAAGGAAGTTGATATGGCAATGTTTAGAAAGTCTAGTAGACATTGATCATGCTGTGCTAGGCAATCCAGAACAACTATTTTTGTTGAGATTCAAAAGTTTTCCTTGAGCAGAAGAAAATGAATACATACCCACTGAGATAGCTTGTCAACATGCTGATCTGTTATCGATCAATCATCGTAGCTGTAGACTAAAGTTACACCAGTCAATAGAAATTCAGCCAATTTCAAATGTCTGAGAAACTGTCATTCAGCCAAATGCTTGGAATATTGGATAAGATCATCAAGATTTATAAACAGGAGTATTTTTGAGAAAAAAAATTGGATTAAAAGTTCAGTGACTTTCACCAGGATGTGAAAATACAGAAAAAAGTTGCCTATTCTAGACTCAGAAGATGTCAGCCAGGGAAGAGTAACTAGATTTTAAACTTGGCCAGCCTCTGAAAACACATAGAGTCAATTCAATGAGAGACCTGTCACACGTAATTTTGTAAGTTTGAAGATACATTTAGAAAAAGGTCTTCGAAATTTGTAAGGCTAAGGTACTTATTCATCTCACCAAAACTAACTTCTTGAAGAAACTTACGCAACATGAGGTCATCTTTATCAAGTCAGCACCGGGCATTCATAAGAAGGTTGAAAACATCTCTTGAGTGAGATAAAGGCAAATCCACTTTGCCCTGATATTACCAAGCCTTTCTTAAGTAGATTTTGAAGAAAAGCGCTTTTCTGCACTGTCCTAATCTCGTGTTATCAGCCTTCTGTCCAGGTGGATGTACTTAAGTCACAAGAGTGAAAAGCATCTGGGAAAGACTGTGCATGTTTTGCTGAGAGAGGGAAAAAGTATGCCGAGTTAAATCTACCGTATATTCCCTGTGACGTTTCTAACTCTTTGGAAAAGCGACATCCTAAAAGCACCATTTTGGCTCGTATTCTGCCAAAATTGAAATGTTCTTAATGTATTAATTACACTCCAAGTAACTCCTGGTTGTTCATTGTAAAACATTTCAAGGAATTGGTATTGTTGGCTCACTGAATGATAATTATCAACATTTCTCCTGAGAGGACAAAGTTGATAGTACATACTCTGTCCATTACAGCATTTACCATTTTAAAATCAATGTAGCCGCCCCGATGCTTAGTTGAGCTCGCCATTAGCAATGCTGAGCCAATCTCACTCAAACTTGGGAAAACTTTCATTATACCGGTTCATCAAAGGACCAGTGTATGTGACTTTGATGATTTTTTAACATTTCCATTTTGAATGTCAACTCTCCAAAGCATATTCAGATTGGCAACTAAGCCTGCACATGAGTAGACTGCTTTGTTATTGTTGAGAAGTGAATTCTGGTCTAGACTAGAATTCAAATATAACCATTAACAATACTTTTTACACGTACAGACACTGAGTTGACAAGCTGAATACTGTGTATCTCAATATGCTTTGGGCAACATGCTTTGGGGAATAGAACAAGAAACTGCAGTTAATGCCAAAAAATCGTCAAAATTACAGCTAGCTACTGGTCCTGTAACTCTTAGCAAGGGTACAAGTATGCATATAGGGCAAAAACTTGAAAAGTTTTTTCCAAAAGGTATGAAACAAATCTTTGCGATGTATAATCATTTTACTATATGAATTTCACTACATTTATTAACAAACTGATGGAATGTCTTCATACAGAGGTTCACTATTTTTGTCCTGGAAAACAGGTACATTTTATTCTTCTTCTCCCAACAGTGTGTTAAAATACAAGAACTAGCTTTGCAAACACTATGTATCATGTACATTGTGTGGTGTCATTGTTGACAAATGAATTCTAGTATGGACTAAAATTCACCAATCAACAACAAGATTGGGCATTACATGCATATAGGTTGAGCTGACAAGTCAAATGATTATATCAATATGATTTTGGAACTAGGATAACTGCACTGTACCAACACAGTAATACCACTGGGAAAATTATAGTTTATCAGGCTTGAACTTATCTCTGTTCATATCAGACTCTGGAGAATCTAAAACAATTCTGTCCTGATTCTGTCAGATACAGCTTGTGAGGGCAACGACCTGACACTCCTAGACAGAGCTGCATAATTTACACAATCCTCATTTACACTTTAAGACTTCAGACTTGGATACTCATTCAGTGATGTCACAAACCATTGGCAGGCAAAAATCAACTCAGTATTTGGTAATCTAAAGGACCACAGCGGACATCAATACAGTGGTTTTTCAAACCAGTGTGCTGGTTCTCCAGGCTTTCTTGGCAATACATTTGAAGTAGTCACCAATCTTTAAGATGTATACAGATAGAAATGACAAAATACCGGCCAAAAAATGCAAGAGATTCAAGAATCTGACAGTTAGATTTGCTATTTTTTTAATGAAAACTTGCAAACTTTTGAGTAATAGTAGTACACAATCTATTCTTTCAGCTTTTAGCAAAAATTGTATTGACTCTTTCAAAAGGCAAACATGAGATTATCATTGTATATATAACTACATTGAGTTCAAGTTCCATCTATTTGCTGTTGAAATCTGTTATATTATTGACTTGTAAAGTCCTCTGTTTGGTACGTAATAAAAATAAAACATGATCTACCAATTTCATCAAATCAAAAACACAGTAATTATAAATTACCTAAATTCTAAGAGACGGTACATTGTAAAAGCAACACCACAATGTTAAAGCGTAACTTTTCCCAACAATTTTCTATCTTTGTTGCCTCCAATGTCAATGAGTAGGTGATCTCCTTCGGTAAAACAAGTAAATGCTGTGATTGTTGATAGCTCAGTCGCCACAGTCTTCATCCATAAAACTATTGTATGGGAATTTCAATGACTATAACTGAGCTTGTCCACAGTCAATAGACACAAAATGGTAGACAAGAACTGAATTGTTTTCAAAGTGTATATTACATCATTACATTGCATGTACAAGTTTGCTATATTAAATATTATTTTACCTACAAGCTAAAACTACCAAACCAGGCATTACTGAATGTAAGCATTTTAAAACCTTCACATTATTTAAATTGTGCATCTACACAACAATCTTCATTTTGTTTCTCTCCTGTGACAAAACAGCTCCCCTTCCCTACTTCACCAATACTAGCATATGATACATCTCAGCAATGCACACTGCCTCCACTGCTGGATATCCAGAGTATTCAAATGAATGTTGCTTGTGACTCAAGTATCCTACCTGTGCACTTTAAGTTTAATAGCAATTTTCTACTCTTAGCACTATGCTGGCTTTACCTTTAGTAGCAAAAGTTTTTGCATACAAACAATAACAATAAGGTCATAAGTTCACCTTTTAAGGTAGTTCACACCTCGAAAATAAAAGACTTAAACTTTTGCTCAAACTTTACTTTGGCAATTTTTCAACCATTCTATTTCAAAATCAATCGTGCAAATTTTGGTACTAGAGAAACAAATTACCCACTACATATTTGAAATCAAAAATGCCCACCATCCCTGTGTTATCTCTATTGAGAAAAATTAAATTCCTGATTATTGCAAAACTAAGTCGGCTAAAACTTTATTTACTCCACACAAGCTTGAAATGAGCCCTCATAAGTGGTACGGGTCAAAAGAATGTTGTAAAAATTTGACAGTCCTCATATCTGTCCCCAAAGTGCATTCTACTATAGACCCTCGAGAAAAACAGCTGATATATCTTGATGTGATCAACATTTGTAGCAAATCTCATCAAATTGTGTGCAATCGTTCTCAATGTATATCCGTTTTTTCTAAAATCATTAATTATGCAAATGAGCAAAAAGTAAGGAAGCCACACCCACCAAAAACTAATCAGTTCTTACCATTTGCAAACTGAATCTATGTACCAGATTTGATTCTGATCTGATGAGCCGTTTTTGAGATATTGAGCACACAGACAGACAGACACATAGACAGACAGACAAACAAACACACAGACACACAGACAGACACACAGAAAGACAGACATCGCTGCGACATATGCTCACGTGTGTCAATACGTGAGCAAAAAACTACGTTCAGGCGTCTATCCATAGAGATGTAAGATAGAAAGTTTGTAGGACTGATGTGCAGCGTCTCAGAAGCTGATATCCAATTGGGTGGCTGAATCTTACCGTTATATAGTTAAATAATACAAAAAGACTCCCTAAGTTGCTGTAAAAAGTGACAATCGACCAATCAGATATAACCTTCCGAGCACGCTGCACATCAGCAGAGTTTGTACTTTGTTATGGCATTCCGGAGATTTACTTTGTCAAATTTGTATGGGCCGTTGCTGACTACCTATTTTTACTAAACTTAATTACTACAACTCTCTGAGTACAAGTTTGTCACGGTTCAGACATCATGCTGTAACCAGTTTCAACTCACCTTGCCTGTGTAGACATAGCGTAAGACATTTCTGAACAGAACTGCGTTTATCTGAGGGAGTTTGATGACAGTGACCGTGTCGTGTGTCCCACTCTGGTCCATCAGGTCATTCTGCAGATATCGGTATCTTCTGCTTCGTCTTGAAAGAATCAGTTTGTGTGCATACACTGGAACCTGATAGTATTTTATAAGTACAAAAAAGGATAATTGAGATGAATTATATCCGTCAGAATTCTACATGAAGTTTCAACTTGTATTCATAATCCCACAGGACACACAGATAAATAAATGATGCCATATGATCCGTGCTGATTAAATATCTCTGTAAGGATGGAATGATTAATCAAGTCCTGTTTCAATGTCAATATCAAAAACATATCATTCAAAACCTAAACCGCTGAAATTTTCAAATGCTTCTCAGAATAACAACATTGACAATGAATGATATATGCTTGATATCAGTTTTCAATCAAGAGATTACCATCCCTGGACAAAAGGAAATGTATACATATTTTATGAACTGATAGAACTTGAAGTGAAAGCCATCACTACCAGCTACCTCAGTTTACATCTACACACTGTCATACTCTGTTGTAAAGGTACTGTAAAACACTAAAGAATAGGATACAACAGCCTTAACAGTACATGAACATTCTGTGAGTATAAGTTTGAAATTATTGTTATCAGCTAGAAGACTTAAAAATATATTCACACCCACTCAAAAGAGTATTACTTTTATGTCTAAATTTTCAACATATCTCTTTGTTAAGAGTTCACTTTGAAAGGATCTGATTGTTTTAAATCTCTGTATGTCACAGTTTGTTGTTGTTATTGCCATATTTGAGCAAATTCTCCAAATAACAAACTGACTACTGTATAATCAGTTTTATTACACATAAGTCAAACTATACCACCAAACAAAATAGTTTCAATCCAATATGAGACAATAGACCATAATAATATTTCTTGCAAAAACCAATTACATGTACGTATCAATACATCAGTGAGGCATTTGAATCTTCTGATTGGACAAGTTGTACTCACTAACAAGTTTCATTTCTGTTTGAAAAAATTAACTTAGGATTTACGAAATTGAAAATACCGTTATTCACAAAATGAATGTCTAGATATTTACACCAAACAACCAATTTACATCATTTGAATTCCAGTAGCTGTAACCTTTGTCTTTTTGAAGTATTTTTTCTCTATGTAAAATATGTTCCTTGTTTGACTCTAAAATCATGTCAAAATGTAAAATGTTCAATTTGTCAACACATAGTTTGTACATATGTGTAATGTTGACCTTTGCTTCTTAGTCTGAACTTGAACTTATTTGTCACATGAATGTAAAAAGCTTATGCGATTGTTCATGCTACTGATATGGAACATAAAAATCCTTTCAGCTGTATCTTTTATGCATTTGGTTACCAAATAAATGACCATCCAATCCTTAGAAAGATTTTTGTGATTCCTGTTATTAGGCCGTATTGTCTTTGAAAATGTCAAAAATTGTTGATGGATTCAGTTGGTTGTCCACAGCTTTTGTGTACTGGCTTGCAGTAGCTATATACGACTTGGAAGCTGAAAATCATTTACCTTGTTAAAATCTACGTTGTATGTTTATTGTCAAATTTGGAAAAAATATTCTGTGGTAACACTTTGATAAAAGCATACTTATATTACGGGTAGTTACTTTTAATATCAAACCATGTTATCCCAAACAATTGCAAAAGATAGAGCTAAGTTAAAGGGGAAGTTCATCAAGGATGATTTTTACATATGTGCTGGCTTTGTGGTCACTTACCCCGGAAAAGCTATTTTCGCCATTTATAACCTGCATGATTTTTTACAAAACACGATAGAAATAGTACAGGAAGTTGCCAATGTAATTTGAATCATGGGAAAAAGCTCCAAGCTTGGAGCTTGCATCATGTGATATGGAAGGGACCCATGGATATGGCATTGTCCACTCAGCCATGCTCAAACCAGGCTGTGCGTATTTACATAACTTTTGTTTATACTGAGTATCCTTGCATAAACAATGAATCATTTATAATTAAAAACTATCTACTGTTGATTGACCAATCAGAGTGCTCAATTCAGGGTGTTTTATTTACTCGTAAAGCCTTGGTCACCAAATTCCAGAAACGAATGACAGCGCCGTAGTAAAGTACTGTCCAATCAAAAGTGAACATGTCATATTCTGTAGACATCTGGTACGTTTTAATATTCAAATTTGGTAACACAGCGGAAACCAGCTGCAACACAAAATCTGCTGTGCCCCAGGGCATTTATATAATGTGCCCTAGGGCATTTATAGGATGTTCCATTACATTGGAAGGCTATTTCACAAATAAAAATTTTAATTCATATCCTAAACATGTTACATTGACAAAGGGGACGGTTGACGTAAACACATTGAAACGAAAATATATCAGTTAGGGGCGATAGTTTTTAAGTCGGATAAAACCCTCGTACTTGGGCTCTTCTGGTATATAAAGTCCAACCCTACGATAAAATGTCTCGGCCTGCGGCCTCGACATTTTATCGTTGGGTTGGACTTTATATACCAGAAGAGCCCAAGTACTCGGGCTTTATCCTATACTTAACTGTCTACTGTCAGATTTTGTGTTGCTGTTTACTCCCATGTTTACTACTGTGTTACTTTGAGTGGACCTGTATTATCTACTCTTGCAAAACAAATTTTAATTTGTCACTGAATCCTGTTTTTTCAAGGGCTACTGTGAAATCTTGTTTCACACAAACTGATAACATGACGATCTTGCAATTCAGAGCACTTTCCAAAAGTTCCATTTGATTGTATCTGTCATCCATTGAACACCCATTGGTAATCTACATACCAGTTTCAAAATGTATCATTTTTTAAAAATATCATAATTACATGCACACACAACAGTTATATAACCTTCCTAATACAGTGTACATATTTAATACATATTTAATCCATGGACTCTCTGAATGTTAGGAGCAGCTTACACCACAACAACCGTTCCTATATTCAGGAGCAGATTTTTTTTTCCTGGTTGTCTTTATCTTCAGAACAAGGTTTCCTTTGATACAAGGTGCTTGGAAGCAAATAGCGCAGTCAAGCAGAAGTACTTTGGGAAATATTCACCTAGAAATTCATGACAGACAGGTACATGTAGCTTAGAGCCAGGGGGTACATATACACAGTGTAGCTCACTGCCATAGGAAGTGGTGAAGTGTAGTGTAATATCCTGCATTAAAACACACGGTTTCTGACTTTTTAGCAGAGATTGTGTTGATCAAGGGAGAGAGATGCACTTCGCATCACTTTATCCTGGAGCCAAAACAAATTTCTACCTCATTCGCAAATTTGTTTAGAAGTTGCATATGCCATGCAACGCCGGCAGTTATTGATTAGGTACCACTCAACATGGAAAGGATTTGTGCCTTTTTGAGTTTTATACCCTAAAGCTGAAGAAGACGGGCTGGATGACTTTGTGCTGTATCCGTCTTACAAACACAGACATCACATTCTATCACAGAACAAATCAATTCACCTCATGTAGCAAGTGCCTCAAATTTTCAATTTCTACTTTCTTGTGGTTTTGAGAACCTTGGTGGAAAGTCAGTGAATATCAGTTTTGGAAACTGATTATGTAGTATAATTAACACTTGCACACAGTGAAACCTGTTCAGTTCTTTAGCAGGACATCTCTCTGTAACTGTATATTTTTAAAGTTGACAATTGAAGTTGAAAAGAATTTTTCAATCTATGAAGGACAGATATCATTGCACTGAATGCCTTTAGTTGACAGGTTTCATTGAATACACAAAATGTTCTTTCATATTAAACACCTTTGTCTGTCTCTATGATGGTTATGCATTCAACATTTATACAACTCTAAACTGAGGTAAAGGTTGAAGAATTCATTTTTTGCAAACTTGAAGTATATTCTCAATTCCCTCTATTGCAATGCCACCTACCTACTCCATGAAAACAAGCACTCATGTCTACTACCACAGCCATGTTTGGATACAAAGAAAAATATTAAGAAACAGAAATCTAGTGAATATTTCTTTCTGCCCTTCAGGGTGAATTTCACTTGGTTTGTCAGACAAGGACTCTTAAAAACCAAGCATAGGTACTGAACACCTTAAAGGTAAAGCCTAATTCAATTTGTTGAAATGCCTCTTGACCTCTATGGTGACCCCGCGCATGTAATTTTTACATTTTGAAACAATTAGATTCAGTGTGTAGATGCCACAATGCAGAGTCATAGCCCAGATCTGCTCCAAGGCAAAAAAGAAATTTGCTAAGTAACTGTGATCTAATGGTGAGACTCCAGAGCAGATGACGGCGATGGTAAGCAGAGTTTTGCTTTTTAAAATGCACAGCCTGCAGTCATCTCTCAAAATCAGTTTAGTTTCCTAATAGTATTAGCAGTACAGCGTAAAGTAAGTATACACACATTTTATACATGTACTGACATGGACATATGAAATAATTCTATTTATTCTGGCAGTGTACAACTCTACTTTCAGATTGTATTTTGATTTAACCTTCACTGACAGTTCCTTGGCAGGCAGGCTTGATAGCTCATTTTTCTGTAATTGTGGGTTTTTTTGTAAAATTCTGACTGATAACAGAAACTGCCAGAAATGTGCATCACTGTGTACGGTCAAAGTAACTGTCAGGGCTAAGTTTGACAGAAGGCAAAACTTTATTAACTCCTTTTTGAAGTTAAAAAAAGATGAAAATATCTCACTTCTTTGATATTTACCATTCTTATACATATATTTGTTAATATTTGCTTGAACAACACGTCTTATCCTCTTATTATTTTCACACCATAACATAAAATGTGTTAAAATACCCAGTATTCAAATGATGAACACTGCCTTGTCATCCTAAACAATTATATATTAATTTCTGTCCAAACCTCTTCCCAGCCAGGCCTGTCACATCCCCATCTGCCAAGTCAGTAAAAACTGGTATTGAGCCAAAACCTACAGGTATTTAACCCACTTGGCATGCATGTCATAGCGGCTCAAATCAGTAGTAATCACATTTACAATATCTATTTTCAGGGGCCTTTACATGTTCAAGTTTTTGTGAAAATGCACCATATGGGGCATGCAGTGGTTTACTGGTTTTAACCAACTTGACCTGATAGTGACGTACATCCATGAACTTGGTAGGATAAGGGTTAAATATTCCATTACTTATTAGTACAATTGAGTGCCGGATTTCTGGTATATCCTGAGGCTATGTTGACAAGTTAAATACTCTGCAACCAACATTCTTTAAGGAACAGACCAAAAAAATGTACGGTTCGACATTTTGCGGACCAGTTTTAACTGTGATATCCTAGGTGACTGGGTACCGTACTATATGAGTTTGATCTAGAATTTACTGATTTAAACATTGGTAAAACAAATATAATGAAAAGACTGTATTGTTAGAAGTTACTGATACTGTCAAAAAAAAATCCAGGTGTAATTGACAAAGTATTATTGTACATTTTGTTTCATCTACTTTAGCCAATCAGGATAGCTGTTACAGAGCATCATGGACAGCAGATTAATGATTCCATGACTCACTGTAACGGACTTCAAAAGTAGACTCTGACTCAGTGTGAAAAATTGCACATAATTGGCAACACTTGACATAAATGGTTCTCTTATTGTTATTTTGAGATATTTGAATTTAAAGAGGTACAGAGAGTACATGATGGCAATGGACGTGAGAACTCCAACTTGAATCGACACTGACCGGGATAGGAAATTGCAAAACCAACACGTCATGACTAATGCAGGTTTAGAAATTGATGGAGTATTTTATTAAAGGAGTTGACAGGTAGTAATTACAATTGTGATGAACTTGACTGCCTTTCACACTCCAAGTCCAATATAGTTTTTGATTCTATGAAACTGATGTACTGAATCTTTTCCTCAATGATATCATTAGATGGAATCTTGTCACTTGTCTTTTATGAAAAAATAAGTTGTCAGTATCAAAAAATTTCTCACAATGTTTATATTCTATTTACAGGTATTTGATACTTCCCAAAATATGTCAACATGCCAATATGTACATCACGCAAAATTGATAATTTGGGCAACATAAATTGTTGGCTTTTGACAATATACATTAATTTCAGACCTAAATTCTGTTAGACTAGTTCACGTTATTGATGTTTAAGCAATAAACCTCCCAAGAGATTGGTACAGCACAAGATTTTGGCCAGTTCACGATGTAATAAGTCGTAGCACATGATGCAAATATGGAATAAACTGGTCAAAACCAAATGATATACCATTGCTGAGGTTGGTTATTGCTATTACATCACAACTACAGTAAATTGATATTCTGGCATGCAATAATGTAAGTGTTTTTTCTCTAGCTTTACTTGTGTGTGTTCCAACTGTGCTCTATTGTGAATATTGCACTGTTATTTTTACAACTAAACCAATCAGATTGCTCCGTTTTCACCTTCAACATACTGGTATCATAGAGTTGTACATGTTTATTGTCTATTGGACTACCAGCATACATCATGTACACAAACCTGGTAGATTGTCATCTTTCAACAACAAAGAACAACTACATTCTGCAATACCAATAAATTATCAAAATTGAAAACTTCAATCCTTTGAAGACATCATATATGTACACACTTGAGGCCTAAACAACAAAGTTTTGGCAATAAACCAGTGTTTGTAATACAAACTTGTATACAATTTTACTACAAGTCACACAGGTATTTATCATGCCTTGTGACTCTCAAGTCATTCCTTAGTTCTATACAATTGTGAATGAATGTGTGCACACATGCTGAATGGTTCTGTTTTCATTGAAATACACGGTAAGTCACAGCAGATGTTATGGATGTAAGTGTGGACAGGACTGGTGGCAGAGAACATGTGTATATGGAATGACATTCTGAATACAGGTAGAGGACATGAGTATGTAATCAGTGAGTTATCATGGGGAAGATAGTTATGAATAGAAATATTTATTTTGGTATTTGCCAATAGAAGTAAGATGACTTGTTGTGTATACAGACTTAAACTGAGACTGAAAAAGAGAAACAGAATAGAGTTGCTTTCAATGGAATGGTAACTGTGAAAAATCTTAGATCTGTCCCTCATTGAAATACCATTTTCAAACAGAATCACCTGCAATAAATAGCTAATTTTATAGTGAGAATAAAATTTTAGACCAGGAGTGTGAGCATTTAATAACGTGAGCATTTCCTCAACCGTGGTTTAAATCTACAACTGGACTTCCTGTATTGTCACTGTGTATATCAGTAATGAGTAACTTACACAATGCATACATTGAGGACACAGAATGAACAAAATTTTCAACACGACCGGAAGACCCTCAAGGATCAATCATTTAGCCTTGCTAAAGAATGAATCAAGACACACTCATCAGTGGAAATAATAGAGAATATGTACACACACTTTCTTAACATTTAAAACACCCTTTCTTCAATTTCCCAGATGACATCGCTGAAAAATACATGTATCGGATTTTCATTAAACAAGTTGGCCAAAATGAATCGAGAGAGAATATGTTATTTTCCTTGGATAACGCCAGAATTAATCAACTTTCCGAGCAGATAACAAAGTCATTACACAGGTAATTGCAATATTAACCCTAACCATTAACACCCAAATAGGATGAGTTAATAAAAAATCCTCAGTAATCAAATCTAACTCCACAGAGTTTAGCCCGTCTCTAACCCGTGCTAATGGAAAATTCATTTCCCTTTATAGAGTGGCTCGAATCCCAGTAATTGCTTTCTTCGACCTCTGCAAAATTGAATATGAGTTGTCTATCCTTTTTTCACCATTTGTATCTTTTTTAGTAACTGGGAATAAAAGGTCATTTTTCCCTGGATTACAAAATCATATTCCGTTTGATTACAATTCACTGTGAAGACACGCGGTCCATAAAAGTTCTGGGAGATGTTGTCTGACTTTTGTGACTTTTATGTCAAACTGAGATGTATGACTATGACGGTGGATTATTCTGAACAGCATGATGTACCCAGCATACATAGAGATGATCTCATCGCACAAACTCACCTTCAATATTTAATAATTTTTGTCTCCTTTACTTACATCATCTAACAGCTTCTATCACATCTAAATGAGCCCCTATTCAGAGAAAAAATACTGATGTTCTATTTCTGTTAATAATTCCAAGACAATAATGTCAAAAATGCATTGATTTACTTTTGGCTTATTCTACTTGGATAAAATTTTAATTTGTTAAGGATTACTTTTCTAATCTGATAATATAACCCAATCACTTTCTAGCATAGTTTTATCAATTGTATTGAAAACAGTTCTATGGAGTCTGTTAGTACAAGGCTTCATTCATTTTCACTGTTTGATTTTTGCAAAAACTGATATTGATCAGGTAAGTCAAAATTCAGAAATTCTAAAAATTAAATTGAAATTAAGTTTCATTGAAGTCAAAGTTGCCTAACTTCAACAAAAAGGAGAATGAAAATGTGTAATTTTTTTGTAGTAGAATTCTATCAGAAAGATGCTTCCAGTGTACACCAGTAGATTTGATGTTATTTAAAGTGAAGAGCTCTTTGATTCACTGTTTACTGGATGGCTGCAATTCAAGGGTATTTACTTCATCTCAGAAATCATGACTTGTCAGATTTAATTGAGACCCATGAGATCAATTATCAAATTGTTCCAAGGCGGGATAACTTGTCCCTGGAAAAGCAACAGTCATTAATTTATAAATGTGGCCATTTTGCGCATCAGAAGAGATGACCTAACTATCTCCGGTCACAGCTAATCTGAGTTAATTCCAATCAAATGTCTGTGTTTTTCATTACACTTATAGTGCTGACAATATTCCATTAGATGTACTAATAGACTTCACTGACGCTAATACCACGCAATGCATTGTGGGAGTCTGACATGGCTGGTCAGTGGATTTAAAAGCAAATTTTTTAAAGCAACGTCTAACGTCAGTATTGCTTTTTCTTGTTTCCTTGTTGATTTGATTTTGTACATTTGATCTGTTTGGTACGTGTTGCACTTTTATTTCTGAATTAACGTGATGTTACCTGTGATATTTTTCCTACTTTGCTAATCCCATAGAGTCAAACTACCATTGGGCAAATTTCCTGTGTATTTGTGATTGTATATGAGAAAATGTTTGAGTGGAGTGAATGTGATACAGGAAGTTATCCTAGAATCTCAGAATGGCTGGCTGGATTTCAGTCAGCCCTACTTTGCAGATTCCACTCTGGTACGTTTGTCATGAACTGATATTAATTTTGGCTTATAACCAAAGTCAAATGGTTTTGCATGAAATAAGGAAAGATATATGACACACCGTAACCGTTTCAAATGACAAATTTTCTATTCATGAACTTGAACCAAACTTTCTTCTGAGTTTCCAAAAGCTAATTTCATCTTGGAGCTACAAATTTATTTGTTCATATCCTGATTACAGGTTCTTGTATTCCACAAACCTAAGTCAATGGAAGGGTAGAGTTATTCATCCTTTCATCCCCAGACTTTGGTAGATTCCCATGGTTTTCAATAGGATGGGTGGACCCATACACAGAGAATGGGGAGGAAAAGGTTAAGCTGGTCTTCAACACATTTGGACCAATAACAATCATGTACAATCAAATACAAACTAATGAGGAAGAAATGTAAACATTATTTGTGAATAAAAATGTTACTTTATCAAACCAATACAAAGAAACAGCACACAAATAATTAGATTAAAAATTTTATTTTCAAACAGTGATGCACATTTTATACAAAATGGAAATTTACAATGAAATTTACAATGATTTCTACAGCTTAAGATTTTCAACTACATTTTATGGATCACAAAACATTAGCATCTATCAACGTTTGTGTTGGGCTAGGGTGTTAAGACACCACAATGAGAGAAGTGTTGCTGGTTTTACTGCTTCTCAAAGTCAATTACATTTTGATGTGATGTCTTGTCTCAGTACAGACTAGTTCCATTTCAATAGTTGCATAATGTTTTTGTACGGGGCAGTATACCAGTAAATATTACCAATATTCCTGCCATTTCTCAGAGATTCCATACTCTTACATCAGAATAACCACATCACGCAATACCAGCAATTCTACTATTGTGCAAATACTGAATTTTGTGTTTCAGAAAAATCACAGGTAAAATACCACAAAATATCTTGAAGGAACAACAAAGCCTACGGTAGATAGTCCCATGTAAGATTCAGGATATGTCTATTTATTTATTTATTTATTTATTTATTTATTTATTTCAAGGAAGACCAACGGGAACAAGTCCCATTTACAGGCTCCATAAAATATGAATAAAAAATACATAAAGTACAATAAAACAATAAAACGACAATGGACAGACGACTAAAAGTATAAAACCATTAAAAATAGCTACAAATTTAAGCATAAAATCCTGATTAGGCGTCTGAAACTTCGATAAGATGATCTGATATCAATGGCAGGGTTAGAAATGTACAATTCATTTAAAGTGGCCATACATCTTTGAAGTGCCGAGTATTTAAAAATATTGAGTTTACAAACTGCTATTCTAAAAACAGTGTGGGTTCTTGTAGTTCTCTGGGGAATATTAAAATTAATACGAAAAATAATTTGTGGACAATCATACATGTTATTAACACATTTGTATAAAAATATAGTATCTAAAAATTGTCTCCAATGATAAAGAGGTGAAAGGTTAAAACGCTGGCACAATTCTTCATAATTATCTAGTCTCTCTTTTTGCTGACAGTAGAATGACCTTGAGATTAATTTGGTAAATACCTAAGCCAATTCAACAATAGTCCATTCCTCTGCTTCTCTTTGTGATAAATTCACAGACTGATCTGAAACTCAAGCTAAACCAGACACACTGATCATGGTGGCGTAGAGTAACCAATGCACTGATTGAATCACCAACACTTGGCAGAAAGCACTCACCAAAGCTAAACACACTAATGAAAGTAAACAAAAGACAACAAAATCACACCAAACCGTAGGAGACAAACCTTACACTTTTATACTTAAGAAGACAAACACTACTATATGGTGAGTTAATGATAGCTTATTTGTCACAGTAAACATTGACAATGAGGTGTCTGTTCATTTAACTATTCTGACTCTGTGACACAACTGAGCTCTATTAAACCAATTGTTTATTTTTCATTTTTTTTATGGATTGAGGTGATTTGGGTGATTGGAAATTGTAATTTAATACAAAGCCAAGTTTATTTTTTTGTATTTTTTTAAAACCAGAGATAATTTGGGCTAAAATGAAAAGTTTATGTCAATATGGACAACTTATTTGCCTATTGTTATGAGCCATCTGCCGCAAAGCAAAAAAGCAATGGATGTCTGTTTCATCCTTGCGAAAAGTCCTATTCTCGCTCCAGGGTCTATGGTTTATGTCAGTCAATGAGAGATGAGACATGCGGGGAAGGCAAGGTTACAACAGATGGCATAGAAAACACTTGATGATAATGACTCCTCAACAACAGCGCGTGGCGTGACTCCCAGTCCTCTTTAACATGAAATTATCACATTGTTTTGCCACCACAACACCACTCTAATACCAGCAACTGGGATGATTGCGACCAAAGATGAGGGTCCTTGAGGTGTAGCAAAAACATGACTTGTGAATGGCAGCTCTTTATAAAATGTGTCCATTAAAATGGAAAGATCAGGAACCAGTGATATAAATATACCAGCAGCGGCTGTGGTTTCAATCAAGGCTGTATCAGCAGCATGAATGTTCCTACATGTACCAACACCCTTTTCTTGAGCAAATATTATTAATTCTCTACATCCTAAACGTTAACCAGTTTGAATTGTTTTCAATCATATTATATCTTTGTTGAAATATGAGATGGGATAAGGATGGCAGGCGTTTTGGCAGCTAATGTGTCTTCAGATAACTATTTTAAAATTTCATTTGAATATTTGTGAAAAGTTTGATGAAACTTTGACATGAAGGTTTCATATTCTATGGATCGCCGCGCCATGGAGACACTTGGACAAAATCCAAAGACATGAACAGAGAATTATGACAATGACACTAGTTGCATATCTGATGATGCTATGATAACAATATCATTTTCACCAAGAGATAAAAAACAACAGATTTGTGTAATTGTGCAATGAACTGCTCTAAATCTTACCAGTCAATTTTGCCAAAAACATCTTCAATTGATATGCTTCTTTTATTTAGGTGTTGAACTCATCTCCATAGCAACTAACCTGACATTATCAGTCTCACATCATTACAGTTTTCATACACTATTGTTTTCTACAACAAATACATTACATTTCCACAACAAGTAAATCTTCCATTAAAAATTTTGGCCAAAATTGTGACGAGATTATTCCCTGACAGAGGTCACTAGATACGGAAAGTATGCGTTGACATTCTCTACATTCAATATTCAATGTGAAGTATGGCTAATCTCACACTTGATAGCTTATACCTGTTTCTCAGAGTTTGCACAATGTCTTGTTGCAGAGACTGGAGGAAGATACAAGTTTCATCCTTGTACAATTGAACTCAGCAAATTTCTGGTGCCATCAACAAGATAAGCAAGGACACAGTCCCTGCAGTGACTGTGGCAAGGTCAAACCATTTAATGCCTCCCTTGCAAAATTTTTCATTTTCTATGAAAATAATCATTTGTAGGTCAAACCCTGAATTCGAATTGACCATTGGTACACACAAAACCATGAGCACAAATGCGCATAGAAATATGTGCATTTCTGTATGCGTTTGTAACACAGGTTTATTTGTACTGCCATCACATGGTCTTTTGGGTGTACTGGGTCTATGGAACTAATCACATCCTTTTATTCCGGAGTGGCACCATTGATCATTCATACTTCAGATTACAGTGCATCAAAACACCAGGTATGGAAGTAATGTGAAAAAATATTACTTCGTCAAGGAATCGTGCTAGATTTGTCTAAAAATGAAGGATAGCACTGACTTTGGATTTAACATTGCAACCAGGATATTCTATGATTTTTAAAACTGACTGACCATCCATATCTGAATGCAAATGACAGGCTGGAAACCCATGAACAGGATCAACAAAACACCATCTTCTTCAACCTTTGCTCCCCTTTTTTCTCTTTCTAGACGTCCAATTTGCTGCTGAAGACAATAGGTTGATACCAAACTTTGATAGGGAGGGCTGAATGGCACAATGAAGATGACTACACCCTTTTGCATGGAGATGTAATTGCAAAAAATAAGATTACCAGAGCAATGGAAAAAATACAAATAAAGTTCAAAGATGCTGACAACAATGTGCATCTTGTGAACAGAAACCATGTCTCCCTTGTGTTTTTTGCTTTCAGTCTCACAATATAGATTGTAAAACTGTGGCAGTATGTGAGCCACTTGCAGTTATCTCCATGACAACAAGCATACCATGAAAATTAGGAGAAAACCTCGCCACAATCTTAACAGAAATTAACAGCTTCACAAGAATGCCTTGAGAGCATTTTCCTCTGCTTTTGAAAGTGCCATGCGGGCTTATTGAAAATCAGAATAATACATTAAAAAGGAAAAATATCAAAATGCATCAGACATACAAGGACCAGCAAATGACACTATGGAGACATAATATTGGAAATTTTAGTGTAATCCGGGCATTGGTATGAGAAACAAGTCAAAATATTTCAAGCAGAAGATTGGTATGGCAGAATGGCCCAGTCAAAGATTGAGAATTACCATGCTCAATTTAACGTAAACTTCTCCAAACAAATATCCCCTACTGGCATTTGAAAACTCGTCATGCATGAAATAACGACATTTGATTGAAGGAAGGTGAGTACGGTCTCAGGTATTCACAAAAATCAATGTACAGTCACTAAAATTAGCTTAGCATTGGAAACTTAGATTTGTGTTAATGTACTAGGAGTGTGTGTATTTTGAAAGTCAATTCAAGCTATAGCACAACCATTACTTCAGTGCCTGGAGTAAAAGGCAAATCTGACCAGCAATCAGGATATTATTACCACTTTACAGTACTTTCACTTTCTCTTCTTGCGACTTTTACATGCAAATTTGGCAAATCACTTGTCAAATTACATTCTGCTGAAGAAATTTTCCTTCACTTTTGATGGTTTTTCATTTATTCCGAGCAACTGCTAGTAAGTTGTTCCATGCATGCATAAATTGCTACAAAGCAGTCTGTCCTCACAGTCCGTGTCTATGCTGATTTTTTTTATCTTTATCGGTGATAAAATCCTTAGCCATAGAATTTCATGGCATATGCCACTATGAGCACAGCAAAAATAATTATTCCGACTGTTATGCTCTGAATAATGTAACTTGTAAAAGATATCAGTTGCATTAATTTTCCATTTAAATTTAAATATGCAATAACAAATTTACTGAAATTATGATTGACCAGATGACGGCATCTGAAAATCAATTAAAGTAAACACAACAGTTCATATTGCAATAAATATTGTAAATTAAGAGTAAAACTCAAATCATTTCAATGATATTTCCCTACCTTCAAACAGATTCATGAGTTTATAGTGACTGTTATCTTTCCATTAAACAGCTTCCAAATGATTAGACTATTGAAAAGGAGTTTCTAGCTGCTATTCTTTATCTATCTGATCAGGAATAATGTTTTTACAATAAATTGCTTCTGTTACGAATTTAAAACTCTTACTCCAGCTTATATGATATATTTAATCTGTATCTTTGATGTTACCGCATAGGACTGTAAAATTTTCCTACAAAATTCAGACCTGTATTTTTCAATGTTAGTCCAGCAAACTGTCCAATTATCTGACTTCAAAGATTTTTCCTTGCTGGCATCAAGCTTATAAAATCTATAAAAAGTGCATTCTCTGGTCATATGGCAGTGCGACTGAATGTGAGTATATTGATTGGCGTCTTCTGGTTTCAGTTCCATGGAAATAAGCGGCATCACTTGCTCACATTTAAATTGCCTCGTTTCATCACACAGATGTACTCAATGCTATAATAAAACACTATACAGTGAAGAGTTTCAACATTCATAAAAGATCATCATATTTCAAATGGCCACCACTAAAACAGAAATTTCCATTCAACTTTCATTCTGGCAGTCCAAATGATAGTGCCAATATTACTAACATTTGCCACTTTTGGTAGTATTAAATATGAAATTTGTCAGTATTTTCAAAACAACAATAATTATATTCTCATTATTTACACATGCCAGTATATTTCATATAGTATATTTCATATTTTCCTCGAAAACATGATAAAATCTGAAAGACATAGAAAACCTGAATTTCAAATCCAGAAAATGTTTGGATGTAGGACTGTCATTTTATCATGTACAATTGCAAAGTACCCATACAAACATTTCATTCATGATAATTTGGTGTATTCTGTGAAATTTGCCAATCAAGATACAATGGCTGGCATAGGGTTACCAGGGCAATTCACTTTGCTGTATTTCCGTCTCAAAAAGCTCAATTATTTTACAGCCTGCCAAGTGAGCTACAGTAGCTGGGGAAATATACAAAAGATATTTCTGTTAAAAGCACTGCATGACCCCATACAGAATGGTAGAGTGGATTGTACAGCAGGGAAAATAAACTCATACAGGTGATAGAATACACAATATTTACATTTGCAAAATGAATGCATATGCTACTTCTCTGAAAATTCACACACATTTGATAGTTTTTCTGCAGCTAATAAAGATATTTTTTGCATATTTCTAATTAAATAGTCTTTTGTTATTTTCAGCAGCATGGTATCTGTGTAGTATCAACATTCATGTACCTTTATTTTACCCCCCCCCCCTCTCTCTCTCTCTCTCTCTCTCTCTCTCTCTCTCTCTCTCTCTGAAAATGAGGTTTTACAGCAATGTTAGTATCAATTCTTCTAAATGTAAGATGCACTGACTAACATGTTCAATTTCTTAAACCATGAAAACTGATGTATGATAACCATGCAAATCAGTCACATGATCTCTTCAGACCAATCAGCTGACTTCTTATGCAAGAGTAACTTCTGCATGTATAGTCATACTTCCTGGATATTCTTACCTACTTTAATGTAAACACTTTTTTCAAAAGACATGTTTAGTAACTACAAAATAAGAAACTACTGTCAGTTGATGGTTCACATTAATTTATTTTATGCATGTATTATCATCCAACTTTCATTACCTTAACCATGTACAGTAGTAAATTGGCTATATTGTTGTAAAATCCCTTTTTCTTCCCACACACTCTCACTCCCAAGATTTTTTCTTTTCAAAATTTTGAACACAGTCTTCACTACATTGACTCCCCATGTTCCTAATATGCTATAGTTTGACACTACTGGTAAAGCCACCCAGTTATGTTATCTATACTTTATGTGAACTGCAAGGTATGCTCATTTCTGTTGATACTTTTATTGCAGTACAGTTGACTGGGTCTAACCTAGTACTGGTATACAGCATATCTGTACTGTTGTCACATTTCATGTCATTCAACCCAGTATTGTGATCTTTACGACCTAGTGTTGTGATCTGTCCATCCAATTCCACCAATTGACAGTTATATATCGGCCATGTCTTTGCTATGATCTCTGGTCTGTCATCATCACCTGTCATGCCAGGACAATGCTAAGACCTACCACTATGGAGTCCAAGGCACTTTGTACGCATCTCATTGAAATCCTTCACACATATTGCATTGAAATCCAGTTTGTCACCTCAGTGATGAAACTCCTGCACCCATAAGTCCTGCTCTGTGCTAACGTAAGGCTATGGTATCCCAAGATGCACTGTGGCCTTTTCCATTTCAGCCTACACCAAGAAGGGATCCACCCTTATCAACACTATTTCAGTAGTCTTATCCTAGCAGTTTATTAATCCTGTGCTACCATCAATTCTTCAACATCCTATCCAATGTCGAATAGCCTATAACTTGCCCCCATTCAACCTCATGCTGTGATCTGACCCCATGTTACCCAAACAATGAGGTCATGTCCCATTTATACCCTCTGCAATAACACTGGATACAAATTCACTGATATACTACCAGTCCTCCATTCCACACCATCTTACATGTATAAGGCAAACTGACTCAATGTTTGAAATAAAATGCACAAATAATGACGATTAAAATATTCAAAATATCAAAGGTAAGAAAACATATGATATTGTTTCACTAGTTACAGATTTCAAATGGACTATAAATGCTCAGAAGTGAAAATTCTTCTAAAATGAAAATAATTCCCCTGCATATGAATTAACCACTGTAATCAGACTGCTGGAACACTGCAGCCTGAATAATACATTTGCTTGGATTTCAATTGAGCACTTCCATTCAATTTTATTGTGCAATGGCTCATATAATTTGAATAAAAGAGATGCACATATACATATAAACTCACATCAATGCAAACTATTCTGTCACTATACTGTCAAAACCCACACATAAATCTATTTGCTGGCAGGACAAATGTTGATTTCACTTTTAAAAACACAGAGAATGGAGTCAGGAATTCAGCGAAACAAGAATTTTCTTAGCAGTGTCCTCACGTAAATCAGCAATCTCACAATTGAAAAGCTTTGAATCAATGGCTGCTTAATGTGGGTATAATTCAATACATTTTCACTGGTTTATCGGTGAACCACAGCAATTTTCAAGTGGCATACAGTCATTTAGATTAGCCTATAGTTCCCTTTACAGACATGTAAGGCTAAGTGCACATCCATTTTCCTCGTTATACAGTTTTAATTTAAGTACCTTCCTGACACACTGTTTTGTGACAGACTAAAAATCAAATCATACTGTTTATATTTCTTACGATACAAAAGAAAAAGCAAACATGACTTTTACTGTTTAAGGACATGCATTTGTCAAAAAAAGCATTATTTGTTGATTTTTCGAATTTTTAATTCAATAAATGTACTACTGCCAGCACTTTTTTTTGAATAAACTACACATATATCTCAGTTAACATGGTTGACAGTCCATGGACTGATTGTGTTGGCAGGCCTAGATTCAGAATTGTCATTTACTACAAACACATTCAATACATGACTACAATGGCCTATTTCATAAAATGGTCTTCTAGCAAAACAGAAAACCATGTACCGGTACACATAACACTTCCACAACCCTCCCCTATTTCAAAGTAGACCGGTCTGATCTGTATTCACTTGGATGTAGAAGACTAAACCTCTGAGCAGATGCGAAAGGTTTTAGAGGTAATTTTGGTTTTTTAAATGACCCAATTGAAATCATTATATCATTAGTCATGGTCATCTACAAAAAGGGACAATTCAAAACCAGGACACGGATCATGAACAGTATAGTGTGCAAATTGGTGCTATATGAAATTCTCAATTGATAATGAAGCATAATCTTTGTTATATGCATACTTAAACAACGCTCATTAGAATATTTTGCATAAATGAATAGTAATTAGTTGCTCTTCCAGAGTTAGGTGAAGAACAGAGGTTTATAGGACTACAGATACACACTAACATGATTTTAAAACCTGGATTCTGAAATCGGTCATGAGCAGTACACATCAAATATTCCGAACAGGACATGTCTAAACAGCAATTTCAAATCCTGCCCTGAACACCAACCACTTGTTATGTTCCATCTAAGGCCACAGTGCTGGGCCTTCAAATGCATATTTGTGTGGAGTTAAATGGGACTAATCACTGGAAATAATTTTATTATTTGCCAACTGAATCTGAAGCAAGGTACACCAACAGGTCTTCTGTGTGCTCTACAAGACATTCTACTCCTTGGTAAAATAGACAACAAATAGTGGACATAATAAACTGCTCTTCCGCCAAAAAGACGGGGTGGCCAGCTTGAGAGGGCATGCCATAATGAAATCCCACACCCTGGCAACTCCCAATGGTACAATTAGCACTTATTATTCCAATCATAACAAAAAATCTTGGCACGCTGACTGAGCACTTTTATTCCTATGCATTTCAGATTCACTTAAGCGTGTTGGTATCCCTTCGGCATGTGTTTGAATTTCTGTGTCCCACAATACAGAAATTTGAGGGGCTGAATTCCACACACATATCGTCACACATGAGACTCTGAGAGACCCCGACTTGAAATTTTGCCAATGGATAGGGCAGTCGCTAAAAGATCTTGATATCTTGTCAACTACCTCACAGCCACAGAATTTACAGAACAAATTGCAAACACTGCCTTGCATAATTTAATTTGGAGTCATGATGAGGTGTTAAATTACCTGTTAAGTAGGCCACATGATTATACAGCATGGAGAAAGTTTGTGAAAAAATGGACCTCTCCCCTTCAGTCACCCGGAAAATTGCAAATCAAGCTGTAATAGAATAAAGTGATCCACGTACACAGAAAGAACCCATTATATGTACAATTGCTGACTAAATCTTGTTGTGGCATGTGTTGATAAGCTCAACAACATGAAGAAACAGCACAATGTTTTTAGGGAGATTTCCAACACCTTGATCATTTCTTGAAAACAAAAAGAGGTGGTATTGGAACAATAACGCTAATTATCCAACTCACACCTACATGTATTTCAAGAAATGTCCTCACACATGATGGAATCTGCCAATCAAATGAACCACTTGAGGTCACAATGAATATCATTTGCATACCTAATGAGAATCTGCAACAGCCAGTGTTTACTGTTTACGGTGTTACTAGGAAAGCCAGACAAAATATCACAAGTGAACGACAAAAGAAGTATCGTTTTGCTCCAATCACACAACAAATCAGTGAACAAACTGAACTACAACTACCTGTGTGGTAGCGTGAGCAGTTACAGTCATTTCAAGTCCTGGCAAGTTGTGTGTGATGCTTCAACAATCAGCAAACAAAACACATATGTTTTGCTTGTCAAATTCAACAACACAGTTCATAGGCTTCACCATGGCTATTTGTAATACAGTGAATAAAGTCATGACAGGGTTTGAAAATAAATACATACTTTTTGGTTCCAAAAATAACTTATTTTCATTTTTAAACCACCAAATAATAATGTTGTCTGCTCTTCAAGTTCTGACAACCATTCCAAGGATTTGGAAACTGTCACAGAAATTATTGAAAGTCCTCTGAAAGGACAGAGCCTTTGTGTTTGAGCCGAAGACACTTTGATTCTGAGGTTTCAGACAGTAGTTTTTCCAGCAAATGGTCTGTTCAGGCCATTAGGCTAAACACTAAACTCAGAAAGAAAGCGAAATGTTGGTAAGCATAAGGTAAAATTTTGTTTTAAACAACTATGCATCCAATTTGTGACAAATCAGTGACAGTGGAACATTCACAGCTTTTAAAAGAAGGTCTGTCATAGCAGATTTTGACTTTGAAATTTCTTTCGTAATGATCTTTCTAACATTTCTCCAATGGATCACTAAAATACTACCAGGGGTAGGTATACTACCATGGTCTGCATGGATCACCATACAAAACAAAATTTCAGATCCTGCTTGCACTGTTTTTAGACATTTAGTGGTAATGACTAAATGCTTTGATTTGCAGAATTGTAAGTCTTTCAACCTATAAAACACTGACAAAAATACTCTCCCATGTTTGATATCACACTAAGATTGTTTGTATGTATATTGCTCTTCAAAGCCGATGTCCTCCTGAAATTACAATAGCAATCCACACAGTCCATGAAGGAAAATTGAACTTGTACAGAGTACTGGTGAATATCGTGACAAACTGAAATTTCAGAACAAAATGTGATTCTGATTTTTGTTCATCTTGACCGACTTCTCTTGCCTCAAATAGGAATAATGAATTCAGATTCAGCTTTAGTAACGTGCTGGCTATCACACAAGTGTGATAGTACACCTGGCATGAAAACAGCAACACCGTCGTGAATCCAACAGGTGGCATCAGCTATTACAAGCACAATTGCACATTTTCAAGATCACACCACTTATCCTGAAACAAAATTTCACTTCCAGGGCCCTGCAGTGATATTCCCAATCAACAGGTTTTGTAGCCAAGGGGGAAAAGTAGCAATACAAGTGTTCATTATCAGTCATTTAGCAGCCACTGGCAGCACAGCCCTTGGTGTGCAAGGCTTGGTCACAATACATCAGCATTTGAGACCACCAGCAGAGTCTATGCCTGAATGTATTATTTTTTATTGAACATTTACAGTGTGAAAATTGCTCAGATTGCACAAAAATTCAGTTTACAGAAGTATTCTAACCATACATTCTGTATGTAATGGATTTTACAATTACTCAGCCCAGAGCCTTGAATTTTCACTGAAATCTAGTTTTTACTGGTTATTGCTCCATCAAGGAATGCACATCCTCATTGCAACAAACCAAGTGATGATATCTCTCCATCATCTTCTACGCATTGGACAGGAAGATCTTAAGAATTTGTTCAATCACTTGCAAAATTTATTCTTGCACGATCTGTAATCTTGCCAGTTTTACAGTGTCATTATACGGGCACAGCTAACTATTCTCCACGGCATTCCTTTTCTTGTTTGACATGATTACCCATGTTGAGGATTATTTTGAAAATTTCTTATTTTCTTTTCACCAAAGGTAAACCTCCACATCCCTGCTAGTTTTCCATTTTTATTTAAAGTCAATGAGAAAGTGCGGAACAAGAGCCCAAGCTGGGAACCCTACATCATCATATACCGTATTTGCAGTAACAGTATCCCATGATGTCCATGTCAGCATCTCAAGTGACCCATTTTTTCAGTTTTCAATTTCTATTGAACTTGCATTTGAAATTGACAACATAATTTAATTTCCTTATCTTGCAAGGCCTATCATTTCCCCATTTGCCAATTCAGTAAAAAGTAATATTTTGCCAAAACTTTTAAGTATTTTCACTCACATGAACTTTGCATGGTTTGTTATAGTAAGTTTAGTCTTTGAAAATCATGTTTACAGTATCGATGTTTTCAGAGGCCTTCAAATATCAATATCTGGGACATATTATGCCTCACTGATTTAACTAACTTGATATGATGGTGACACATAAACTTGGCAGGATAAGAAATCACTGAAATGCCACCGATGTGTCATTTTAAATATCTACAAATTTAATACTTCTGGTTTATGAAACATTTTTCTTCAGTTAAAGGGCCAGTGGCTGTAACTATTGATGATTTTTTTTCTCTATTTTTCATTTATAAATCAATCATAAGTTCTTGTTGTAATCCCAAAGCAAGTTTAAACACCTACTATTTATGCTTGTCAAAACAGCATCTATGCATGTAGAATGCACCGTTATTGTTTACATTTGAATTCTTATCTGGATCAGAATTCACTTTTCAATAATAATAATGCAGTTTACACATGTAAACTTAGGCTGAACTGACAAACTGAATACTGTGTGACATGCTTTTGGGAGTAGAACAAGAAACTATACGCTGGCATCAAAACAAACATTGTAAAAATCATCAAAATTTACAGCTACTGACCGTTTAATTTAATTCTATTTATCAATATTTTCTTATCCATTATCTAATGGCTGTTTAGACAAATGGAGGGCTATGTTATTTCTTAATATCAATGCTATCAAAGTTTTTTGCACCTAAACATAAACAACAAAAGCTTTAAAAAATCCCGACAAAAGCAATGGAATCATACATTTTATTACAAGCCTAGTCATTCAATGGCTGTAAATTTCCAGCACTTAAATTTATTGAAGTCAATATTTTGGATCCTATTATCATCATACATGTATGAAAGTAGCACAGACTGAGTAAGCATACAGAGTAATAAACTTTCAATAAAACTGAATAAGACTGGTGTATTTAAGCTCCATAAGCTTTAACTTTTAATGCATTTTATATTACTTTTGTTCATTTGTAAAAATACAATCTGTTACACTACTCCCAAAAATGTGTCAAAATGGGTAGAATTCAGCCCATCAGCACTACCTCTATGTGTGCCAAATCCAATGTTGTTATTGATAACTACATTGTAGTCTGAAGTTAATAGGTCAAACCCAGAATTTGATGGATCAAGATATACACAAACCCATGTGCACAAAGTAGTATGGGTATTTCCATACGTGTTAGTACACACATTGGCTTGCTTGTACCATCATCATGTGATCTCTTGAGTCCGTAAAACACATCATGTCCTTTTTATTCCGGAGTATAACCATTGGTCAACAATAACATTGCATATACACACCACATTGTGTTTGCAAGGCTGATAGTTTGTATATTAGTGAGTAAAACAAGCTGAATGTGTACTTGTTTGGCAGAACACAAATTATGAAACAATTATCAAAAGTTACAGATATTGTCCCTTCCATAAACATAAGAAAATGCTCTTGATATAAATGAAGATATCATTGCTGCGAAAAATAAAATTATGACTCACCTCATTGTCTCCAACAATAAAATGAACATCAGCTGTAGTTCTGTCATTCAGCAAACTCTCCAGGTCCTGTAACAATGCCGGCACTCCGGCATACGCTTTATCTGCCGGAATCCAGAACGGACTGGCTACAGTGGTTCCCATGGTAGGTTAGTCATATCTCTGGAAAGGGAATACAATAGATTTGGGTAGATGCTCTTGTGTGTCGTCTGGAAGTGAGTCTTGGAATGGTGCCTGTGAAAATGGGAATATCAAATTCAATGGATCAGGAATCTGCACACAATACATGATGCTAATGAACACTGAGTGCAAAATGAATTATGTGTAAAATTCACATCAGTGGTAATATGCACAGTTTATCCCTCCTACAGCTTTCCTTTGTTCATCACTGACATTGTTATCTAGTCAATAAATCTACTCAGCAGATTGAACCTGGTGAGTAATGCAGGCCCTTTGGAAGTTTGCAGTTACATTTGTTTGATGATAGCGATGAGGTTAATGATGGAAAAATCGCTTTCAAAAACCTCAGACAGATGACAATGCTCCACCAAAGTGATGACACTTTCCATTAAATCACTTCTCATCTTATCAAACCCTGGTAACAGATTACCTCATATGAACTTTGACCCTATAGCCCAGATGATCTGCAAGGATAATCTTGTTCATCAGTGTTTGTAGATTCTAATGAATTATGTCCTCAGCTTCAAGGTCACATTATATGCTGTGATCTGCTACTGTACAAAATTAACCTGTTAACATTGTTGGGTGCGGATAATATGAAACAAATAGCAACACGGATCCATCTGCTTTTCAATTGTGAACTTGCTATGGCTAAGATAATCAGAGAGGGTTTTTTGTTTTTTTATGCCTGTATATTTGATATTGCTCTTTTCATTCCAACCAGTGATGCAAACACAAAGTATACTTTGTGCACAGTGTCCGCAAGAGTTGAGTTCATGGCAGTTGTGAGCGAAAGAACATGACAAATTCTGAGTTGACACATTAGGAAATGTTTGAAAATTTCTGTGACAATGGAAAATCCTTGGATCAGGAACAAAGGAAGTATTTTTAATCTACAACAGCTCAACTATAAAATGGCCTTGGACAGAATACAGCTGAGAATGATAGCCTGGAAAACATGGAGGTGTCCTTAGTGTGCTTGTAAGGGATCAGAGAGGATTTAGGGGGATTAAGGAGCCACCAGGGTACGGATTAGCCGATTCCACTCAATCTGGATGAAGATGCTGCACAAGCGATTGGGAAATGAAATGACGGATGTCATTGAAACACGGCTCTGAGTAATCACACTTTTCAAGATAGACGGTTATTACATGCACAGCCATACTACTACGATGGCATTGTGGTGTATTACTTATCAACATGTGAATATAGTGAATTGCCATTTTTATAATCCCTTGTTTACTTTGTTGCATTCACATATGATACCCTTCAATTGTGTAGACATAATTACCATTGTCTTTTTTCAAATTTGAAAAGCATTCAAGATATTATTATGTCTTCTGCATATCAATTTGAGTATCAAAGAACAACAACACTTTGTTTCCTATCATTCTTGACCACACTCTGAGAATGAGTCTCTTGTTCTACAAATTTGCAATATCCAAGAATACAGTCCAGAATATAGTTAATCATAAAGAAATGTGTACGATTTAACCATAGACCTTTGAGGGTCTATGATTTAACAACATGTTTGACATACTTCATGCTCTCATGTTTTTGCACCAAAAACAAGTTACAAAGTTTACTAACTTAACTAAGTATAAGGTGATGCATCATCCTAAGACATTTGAGAAGAATAGCGCAGCATATTATGATATAAAGTTCATTCTGTGAGCCTAGTGGCTCTCTGAATTGCTAAAATGCAATACCCTAAACTGGCAAAGTAATTACGACATTTTGACTTTCAACTGAGCAGATCACCGTTTGCACTAAATGCAGTGTTAATAATAATCAAACCAAACTGACCTGATGAAAAAGGTTGATTTTTCCCATTCCACCAAGTACCTGATTTGACCTTAGATTTGAGGAGGACAGAAATTTCTTTGAGCATTTCACCAGCATTCAATCAACTGCTGTTGTCAAGCATGGAAATACACTAACCTTTTGGGTGAAATCATACTGATATTACTGCACAAGTCATTCGATTGGTGAAGATTTTTTGTGAGAGTATATTTGCTCTGAAAACGCACCTTTGTCATGTAATAATTGTAAAGAAAGACATGCAACACAAGAAGTTCATTGTGAGGTATAAGGCATGTAAATAAAATAGAATACACCATTCTAACTTCCTTGGATTCGGAAGTTTGCATTATGTTGTTAACAGAGTAATGCTTGGCTGCCTTTTAAGGTCACAGAATGCATCGTGCGCTCTAGTGGAAAATATAGAGGTTGTTTTGGTCAGAATTGCTTACAGAGGGCCATTGTATGGTCGCATTGACACCCAACAAAGGTCAAAGCTAGCTCAGTTAGCTTAGCCCAGAACTTGAAATACTGCCTGAACACCAGGGTTGAGTCAGTCTGTGTCCATATTATTATGGTTCCTTGCTGGTGCAGGGACCGCGATCTTAATAATGAGAGTGCCTCTTTCAGCATCCCGAGGATTTTTGACTGCATGTACGTTTCTACACGACTGCGTTCACGAGCAATAATTTGATACGAAACTGCATCGTGCATGAATTGATTTAGTCCACGGAGAAGTGTCCACAGATGTTATGTTCGAATATCATCGATGGTTAATTGGACTGTTCTAGCCGACAGATCGCGCAGTATCGATGAATCTATGTGACGCACGATTCAATGTAGGAATCTTGACCTTATCAGCGTGCTAACTTGTCCCGGCTTTTACTATGTCGGCCAGACGCGATAAGATCGATAAGAATCGTGCCGTTTTCAATTCAATCAAACTCCGCAATATATCTCTGTCAATCTGCACCTAAATATTGGATGACATGTCAACTATCTACTACGTAAGTGAGGTAATTTCGCTGGCGAACAAATGCAAAACGTAAACAAAATCATACCAAAACAAACTTCACCTGAACGACAGCTGGTGAGAGACGACTCCATGTCGTTAAGGGGTATGTAATTTTTGCGACAATTGGACGAGAGCTTCGAACCGAATTTTCAGGATTTTTCCAGACAATTTAACACTATTACGTTGTTAGAAGGTGATACCAAATGACCAACAGATGAACTAAAACAACGTTTTGCGAACAACTCAGCAGTGTTCCGATATAAATATGTCCAATTTTACGACATAGTACCCACTGTTTACGACTGCGAGAATGGCGCCCTTTCAAAGGATTTCGAATAACCAATTCGATTAATATTGGTACTTTCAATACTAGAAGTGCCAAGGGAAACGACTTAATTTTTCTTATTATAATCGGAGCAACATTTCGCTTTATAACAGTCATTCGTTGCCTTTATAATTCAAAGTAAATATTTTTGATTGGATAGAATTTTTTACATTGACTCCCAGTTTTTTCCTTACTTTTTTTAATTTTCAGATCCCCGGGCACCGGGTAATTTGCCGTTGAAATTAAAACTCTATTGCACGACCTTTACATTAACGTTATTGCAATTATTTTCGCCTGTCGGGTGTTATTTGCAAATATGCCATATGTAATCCACAGCAACGCTTAATAACGTTCAGGTCTACTAATCATCTCTTCAGTTCAAATTTTTCTAGGCTTATCGGCATAATTCGGGCTTTTTTGATCTTTTGTTTTGTTCCAGTACCTTTCCATTATTACAATATTTCTCCTATTAATATATTTTCCCCGTTTTGTGTCTTCCTTCTGTGAATCCTCTCTGTTTACCCTTTTCTGCATCCCCCGTAGGACACTGTAGCCTAAAACCAATAGGGCCTAGGGACTAGTCAATTTCTTTGGCCGGGGGGGTCATCCTGTTTTTGACTTTGGTGATGGGGTCACCATGTTGTTTAAATGCCCAAAAGGGGGTCAATGTGTTTTTGTTTTGTTTTCTTATGTTTTCTTTTTGAATTTCGACACCGACTCATAAGCTCTTACTTGCCTAAAATGCATCATGCCAGCCACAAATTTCATCATTCAGTTGCATTTTTCGGCGCGCCCTTTGGACGCGTAACTTTAATAATAATAATAAAAACTTTGATGATGATAAAACATATTTTTCAGATCCCTCATCAAGCGCGAAACTTTTATCAGACAAATATCAGATACATCTGTGTGTTTAAAATTTTTTGGCCGCGTTCGTTTAAACATATTTTTCAGCATACCCTTCAACCGCATGACTTTCATGTATCAGACATGTAGGACCTAGGCCTATATCAGAGATAACTGGATGTTTAATATTTTCCGACGGGCCCTTGGGGCGCGGTACTTTAATATATCAGAGATATATTACAGAAATATCTTGATGTTTGTATATTGGAAGTCTGTTTTGCAAAGTGTCCTAATTATTAGGAAATCTGCAGTCCATATGAAAAGCATGACAAATTCCTCAAACTTTTCTGTTTTCTGTATGAGAATTCAGTACTAGAAAGCAACATGCACTAATATTTCACAATCACATTCTTTTACAACAGTTCTAAACATCTGGTTATGCATAAAAAGTGTGGAATACATTCACAACTCATTCAAAACACTGTATTTCAAACTTTAGAATATATATATATATATATATATATATATATATATATATATATATACTGAATTATTGAATTTATATTCCACCTTTTGTTTTACTTTTGTCACGCGCAGGTGGGTTACCCTGTTTTCTAAAGTTGGAATAAGGGGGAGGGGGGTCAGCTACCTTTTGACGTCGACAAAAAATAATCCACGGCCCCCCAAAGCCGAAGAAACTGACCAGTCCCCTAGGCCCTATAGGTCTATGCTTCATACATCCTTGGCATAGCCTACATCCATATTCGCGCGCACTCAGATTTTTTTTCAGCAAAGAACCAGTTTACATACATACATACATACATACATACATACATACATACATACATACATACATACATACATACATACATACATACATACATACATACATACATACATACATACATATTTGTGCATGTTTTATCCTTCAAATTCACTATATTCCCTTCATCCCACCATATATAAGTATTTTTAACTGGTTGACTTCATAGGAATTCAGTAGCCACCGTCAGTCGAGCAATAACCCTCCTGTTTTCTTGTTCGTCCACGATGGGTTTGCACCAGCCATACTAACACGTGCATTCTGCAGGTTTTCAATGCATTATGGAAATAAAAAGGGCAATTCGTCCGTGGGTCAAAACGAACAACATTCAGTAGAGAAGTAACATATTCCCCGCCGGCGGATTATCAACTTAGTTGATCATATTGACACAAATATCTTCAGACGCATGTCTATACTTTCTGCGGAGACTTGGTGGATTTCATCAACTACAGATTTCGATAAATAGCCGCAAGATGCAATTACAAGAATGGCAAAATGGTTAGTAAAGACTGAGGACGAACCACAGGAGATTACCAGTAAAACGTTTATGCTTCAACTTAAAAGGCTTCATGATATCCACTGCAGAAATCCCCGAGCTATCTGCTATCTTCACTGTCATCACTAGAAGATTTCCAAGATGTGATTGAGCAAATTCAGAGCATGAAAATGTACAAATCCTACGCTAGTTCGCACACACGCGCGCATTATATATATATATATATATATATATATATATATATATATATATATATATATATATATATATATATATATATATATATATATATATATATATATATATATATTTGTTGGCTTTGCGGAATCGACCAGCTGCATAGCGTACCCAACATTTACAAATTTAATTGTGAATTGCAAAATTCGCCTTTTATCAATAATATCGATCATCAACACGGTGCTTGTATTCTAAGTTCTTTTGAGAATTTTAGGAGATTGTGCTATATTCCTGAGATCAAAGATCTGAGAAAGACAAATCGCTCTTGGTTTGATGTTTATTTGTATATGGTTATACGTAAATATACTGTACCAATGGTCACTCTTTGTCTGCTGCCAATATTGGTGTTTGTGTGTGTTTCATTAACCTGATGATAATTGGGACTGTTGTATTTTACTTCTCTTATTCGTCAGGGGAAACATTTACAAATACGGAAAATGTGTTATTTACACACAACAAATAAAATGGGTTCAAGTTGAGTACGGTAAAAGCATGGAAGTGAGATCGAAAAGGAGCGCTCAGCTGTCTAGTTTGATCCTTATTGGCTGAATCTCGCTAGAATGCATTGTCTACCAGAGATCTTTGTTTTGTTTAATATTCCAAGAAATACAGTTAAATAATGAGTATTAGGATCAGTGCTTGATATGACGAAGATTTTAATGATCAAGAAACTATTTCAACGAGTGGCAAATACCTAATCGTGTGGACTTTTCTGGGCCTGATGCAATCCGTGGGTCGAGAATACATCAAGTGTAGCATTCCAAGCTTCAATCACGCAGACTACAATTTCCACACGGTAATTTGAAAACCAATTACTCATTAATATGATCTATAAATACATCCTGACTCAAGTCTAGAGAGGAAAGGCCACAGCGCCGTAACTGGGTGAGGTTGAATAGGTGATAGGTGCGATTAACCCCCTGAATGTACGTCGGTCAGAAACAATTAAGCACCGTGTTGTGTCATTAGGAATAGTTAACCTCTCAAGTCAGCCATCACAAAGTTGTAGTTCAGATAATGTGATCGATAAAATAATTCCTACTTTGTTTCGTCATCTCGTTTACTGGAAAATACATGATGGGTTATCCAAGTTGAGTCGAAAGCCCGTCCGAAGGTTGTTTCCCGGGATCTAGGAATTCATTGGGTGACTGACTGATCACCAAGTAATTCCGTTTTTGCTATTATTATCGACGTGGCATTTCAGACGCGGCCGGCAATTGGCTTCATTATTGCTGAATGCAACAGCGACGCAGGACTACATCGGCTGAATGTCTAACATATCATGTCTTAAATTCCAAGAAGCTTGTACGAAGGCCCTGCGCAGGTAGCTGTCCTCTTTTGACTACACGCTAACCTTGCCACATTGAACCGACATCCAGGTCCTTTGTGTTTATATCTGTGTACTAGCCGACCTTTTTATCCTGAGATATGCAAGCGCAGGACTGGTGCCAATCATGCAAAAGAGTCCGACAAACGCGATGCATCTTTTTATCGATTTGGATTCCTAAGCTGCTCAAACACGAAATCTTACACAAAAACCCAAAGTTCACCGCTCGCAATCCTCCTGCCGAGGATGTGAGATGCAATGTATCACCCTCAGTCAGGATTCCGTATTAAAAAAACAGACACCGCAACTACCAAGTAATAGTAGACAACACGCAAAAAAGTGATAGCATCTGTAACTTTTCAAAGTTATTTTCTCTTTTTATTGTCTCCGTTGTTTAAATTAAAAATGTCCTAATTCCTTATTCATCGACCTAAAACATATGGTTTGCTTTGCACATTGACTGAAAATGCGGCAACTTGGACGTGTGCGATATGCATTGATAACGGAATGTAAAAAGTCACTGGTTGTCTCGACTCTGCACAGTTAAATTTCAACACCGTGAATTAGACTGGTACATTTACGCAATTCATATACAATGTGTGTCGCTATACTTAATCGTCCAAATGTGATAGAAGAAGAAAAACACACCGTACTTATTACACCGAGGGAACACAGAAAGTTATCAAAAACAGAGTTACTTACTCTCCAAACTGTTAGTTCAATTTCAAATTGTCAACGGTTACCATCATCGATGGATAATAATCAGGTTATTTGAAGTTTGTGATTATTTGCCGCATGATGAGATGCCGCGAAAGACAAGTACAAATTGAATTGTAATTGATTCAGTGAGGAGACATGTTTGCATCATCTGTGTGTGACTTTACGATTATTAATCATTATAAATGTGAGCTTCTAGAGACCAGAAGTAGATGCATTCGTTCTGCTAAAAGTCTGTCATCAAGTCGATTCCTTGACCAGTGCATCAGATATTGCCATATTCTTGGTACTTTTTTTACTTCATTTGTCTCTGTATTTAAGGTGTTTTCGAACACAGCGTCAATGTATGCTTTTCAACCCCGTGTTACGCATGTGGCACCCTGTAAAACGGAAGATCCG